>NC_041387.1:125448361-125512626 GCF_002162155.2 Triticum dicoccoides
TGGCTCCCCGGAGCATATGCTCCTTGACGAATAGTAAATTCAAAAAGAAAATCTAAAATTTTCAAAAAAAACTGATTTTTTTATGTAGGTGTTCGTGTTAGTGTCGCAATCATGCGTGACAAATTACGTGTGAAACCGAGTAGTAGTGTTTCGTCCGTGAAAAAACAAATTGCGGTGACATTTGGTCTTCGATTTGTTTTGTTTTTTGCAAGGCAAAAATTCTTAACCTTTTTGCCTCAAAATTTGCAGGTAGCATTTGAATGTGACTAAGATCACTAAAAAATTTGTCATTATTTTTTGACATTTGAAAAAGTATTTTTGTGTCCGAGAGCATGTGCTCCCGGAAGCCAAATTGAATTTCCGCCATTGAGAATGAGTTGAGTTACGTGTTGAAAATGATGGGTTTTGTGTTGAACTCCTCTATCAACATGCAAAAGATGAGATTTTTGCTTGTTGTGCATGTTTTCTGGTGCATTAAACAGTGTTATGTGACATTTTCTTTTCGCTATTTTTATTATTTTCAGAAGGAACTTGTTGCCTTGAGGAGAACCAGGAGGAGTGTGACCCTCCTCTGCACTAAGGCAAGCCACCACAAATATTTACAAGAGTGACATTTAAATGACTATGATTTTTTACTTGAATATGGTTATTTTAAATGCATATAGAAAATTCCTATAAAGTTATTTGATGCTAGTTTCATGTTCATGCTATACTTGTTATGTAATCAGTAGCATTGTAGTTGAATGACTAAGTTTATGCAGTAGAGGAATGTGATGTTATGCTTGATCTAGTTCATATCGATGGTATGTGAAATAATGCATATATGGTTCATTGCATATTCATGGCATGCTATGACTCGGTGAAAAATTATTTGCAAGATGAAACCTGATAATAAACCAACTTGAACATGTTGTTGATCGAGTCATGGTGCCACCGAATCGAGCTTCCCAAGTGCAACCACATTTGCCTTTATGGGGAGACCCTTTCTCGGTCTATTGTTATGCCTCTCGCCGGTGCCTCCAACTAGGAAAGGTTATGCGCTTGCGCTACCCTGGCCCGGTAGGCAGGCATAGCCTTGTGTGCCCGTAGTTGTTATGGAACTATGTCCCCATTTGGGACGATTGTTTTGCCACGACGGTGGTCGTGGATGTCCGGAGTGGCATCTGGGCCACCCATGACTTATCCCAAAGGGGAGTTGGTCGGAGTGGATGGGAGAGTGTCATGGCAATAGATTGGTTCTGTCGAAACGTCGTTGGTCCACCCGAATGGGAGTTCAAGGCCATGGGTTCTATGGTGTGGGTATAATGTGCTAACCTCTGCAGAGTGTATTTAATCTATCGATAGCCGCGTCCTTGGTCATGGACACAAGTTCGTAGTATGTCACACCGTGGATCAACAGAAATATTAAACTTGCACACTTAATGTATTCTTGTGGCACTGGTTATGTTGGTGAAGTTGTTGAGACCATCGAGATGGTTTCATTTGTGATCCGGAGGTGATCACCTTGGTATGATGAGGTTCGTGGTTACGAGGTAACCGAGATGGTAAGCGGGTTTGGAAGGCCCTGTTATGAGCACGATCACTTCATGAGTAGCATGTTAATTCTTGCATTAAACCTGCCTAAATATCATTGTTGTTGTTTACCATTGTTGCTTTGTTTGTGTGAGCTTGCGAGTACATTCAAAGTACTTACCTGACGTGTCATGCCAGTTTCAGGAGAAGTCATATCGGAGATGGAGTTGCACCGTGCATCGCAGTCTAGACCGTGTCCACATAGTGTCCTTGTGAGATGGAGTCCTTCTACGTCGTTGTTCCATTGTTCATAGTTTTATCATGATGTCGAGGCCCCTGCTCATGTCTACTAAACAATGTACATATGTTCAGCAGCACCGTGTGTGCCGTTTGGCCTCGTTACTTGATGTAATATCGACTCTATGCTTCAATAAAGCGGTTGTTTTTATGTACCAAGTTGTTGTGTATTGCCAGAAGACTTGATCTCTGGGCTGGCAATGCAAGGTAAACCGGTTGCTTTGAGCCGGGGTGCCACAACGATTGGTATCAGAGCCGCACTGACTGTAGGACACGCTAGACAGCTAACATGCTGTCGGCAGTGTTTGTGTGCTATTCGTTGCTGCATTGCATGCATATAGTTTATTTTGTTACTAACAGACTAATGATTGTGAGTGTAGATGGCTCCAGTGCCGTACCTGTACTAGTCTGATCCAACACCGTGCACTTCTCCACATCTTCTTCGGAACGTGTGGCGGCGACTCTACCCCAACAACAATGATCCGATGTACCAGGTGTATCGGTAGCGTCTGGCAGACTCGATGTACGAGTACCACGCGGAGGTCACTTTACACACCAGCACCATATCAGGCATCTACACCCGTACTTCTAGGAGTGGTTACACTTCTACCCCTGGCCAGGCAGTCCATATCACTGTGTTTGAGGCTCTCGTCGATCTGCGTTACAACGAGGTTCAGATGCAGCATCATCTAGGTTTCTTTTACTACCCGTCCATGTCCATTGATGGACGTGCCCGTTTCCCTACTATTGAGCCGGAGTGCGACCGTACCTCTAGCAACCTCTCTTGCTACGTCACTGCTAGTTACCTTCTACTTTTCGAGTTGGCCCGAGAGTTGAATCGCACTCGTACAGCCCTGACTGCAGCTAGAGTTGGTTTCGTTCCACCTACCATCGGATTTACCCCATTTGTTCCTCCATCTTCTGTTTCCACCACTACTCTGGTTACCCCTCAGAGTAACTTGGGTACCTCGACAGTGACTCTTCCTGAACCATCTGTCCATTCCGCTGCCCCTATGATTCAGCTTCACCCCGCACCTGCCCCTGAGGGAGAGCCCTCGAGGCAGCGTCGTCGTGTTTCCTTTAACCCAGAGGTTTCCGTTAGTGTTGTCAGTTCAGGATCCGATACCGAGTCCGGGGAGATCCCAGCTGGAGCAGAGGAGCACTAGATTTGCAGGAGTAGTTGAGGTTGTCATGATGCTTAGTTGTATGAGTACTTGTCATGTTATTTTCCTTTCATGTATGAGTCTATGTATAATTATGTTGGAACTTCTTCTGTTATTATTCGCCTTGCTTTCTTGTTTCTTTCTTTCGGGCTTTGTCGCTTGCCTTTCTTCCCCATTTATGGATGTTGCTCATCTCAATGCTTCGTGTTGGGAAACAAAAATAGGATGACAAGAGGAGGTAGCAGCAGTCAGGCGGGTGACGATGCACCCGTTCGTCGCTCGGCCTGACAGGCGGGGCATTCCCCCGAACCATATCCGCCACCACCGCCTCCTCCACAGCAATTACCACCCACAACAAAGCAGATCATGAGAATGTTCGAGGAAAGAAGAAACCAAGATTTACTTGAATTACTAAGAAGTGTGCAGGCTATGGTTGGGCAGAATGGAAATCAGCATGGCAATCACTCCAAGCTGTCAGACTTTCAGAGGACTAAGCCTCGCAGTTTCAGTCAAGTTGTCGATCCTTTGGAAGCCGATGATTGGTTGAAGACTATTGAGAAGAAGCTTGAAATTGCCCGCACTGAAGAAGCTGAAAAAGTTCCATTTGCTACACACTATCTTGAAGGAGCTGCTGCTATATGGAGGGATAATACTAAAACTATGTGGCCTTCGGACGATGAGATTACTTGGGATAAATTCAAGGACAATTTCCGCAAGTACCACATTCCCGCTGGTATCATGAAGGTCAAGCAGTGTGAGTTTCTCGCTCTCACCCAAGGAAATCTGTCAGTAAGTGAATATCTACATAAGTTCAATCACTTGGCTTGTTACTCTCTCTATGATGTGGCCACTAAAGAAAGGAAGATCGGTCGATTCCTTGGAGGACTCAATCAGCACCTCCGATGCACACTCAGCATGTTTGGCTTCCCTGACTTCCAGACTCTGGTGAACAGGCCCTTATAGCAGAAAGGGAACACAAGATCGTTCATAACAATAAGCTAGCTTATGATGATTGTAAGCGCAAGTTCGAGCCAAAGAAGGATGGACAAGCGGTGCAGAAGGCTCGTACTTGGCAACAACCTC
This sequence comes from Triticum dicoccoides, assembly GCF_002162155.2. Lineage (NCBI taxonomy): Eukaryota > Viridiplantae > Streptophyta > Magnoliopsida > Poales > Poaceae > Triticum > Triticum dicoccoides. The sequence goes on from NC_041387.1 coordinate 125,452,417, forward strand.
AGTTTGAGTTCAAACCAACCTGGCAGCAAAATACCAACAAGACCAACAACCAAGTCAAGAACATTGTGACCAACCCTATTTGGAAAGATTATCAGCGTAACAACGCATGTTTCTCTTGTGGGCAGACCGGACACTATGCGAAGCAGTGTCCCAAGAACGGCAAGACTAATGCATCCCGCAAGCCTCAAGTTGACCACATGGAATCCTACTTTGAGCAGGAACTTATCCAAGGCCAAGTGCATCATCTCTCCATCGAGGAAGCCCAAGAAAACCCCGAAGTGGTCATCGGTATGTTTTCTGTTAATAACATACCTGCAACAATTTTATTTGACTCTGGGGCTTCCCATTCTTTTATTTCATGGAGTTTTGTTGCCTAAAACAAGTTTTCTTGCTCTATTTTTGAGAAAAGCATGATGGTGCAATCCCCGGGATCCATGCTCAAAACAAATTTGGTATGTCGTGACTTGGAAATAAGGATTCTCGAAGTTATTTTCCCTGCCACACTGGTAGCCATTGAATCCGAAAGGCTGGATGTCATATTGGGAATGGATTGGTTGACAAAGCATCAGGTCTGCATCAATTGTGCAACAAGAGAAGTTACATTAACAAATCCGGCAAGACAGATAGCAAAGTTTGTGGCTCGTAGGACCATGCCTAAGAAGAAAATGGTTTATACAGCAATATCCTTAGATGTGGAATTAATACCAGTGGTCAGTGAGTTTCCAGATGTATTCCCTGAAGAATTACCAGGAATGCCACCTGATCGGGAGCTCGAGTTTGCCATTGACCTCGTACCAGGGACGACACCCATATACAAGAAGTATTATCGGATGCCTTCATCCGAACTAGTTGAGCTGAAGAAACAACTCGATGAGATGCTCAAGAAAGGATACATCTGCCCCAGTTCTTCACCCTGGGGGTCACCTGCCCTATTCGTGAACAAGAAGGATGGTAGTCTTCGGATGTGTATAGACTACCGCCAGCTCAACGATGTCACTATCAAGAACAAATACCCGCTACCCAGAATTGATGATTTTTTCGATCAACTGCATGGAACTCAAAATCTTTTCCAAGATTGATTTAAGGACGGGTACCATCAACTCAAGATCAAGAAAGAGGATATTCCTATGACCGCATTCACCACTCATTATGGTCTATATGAATACATAGTTATGTCATTTGGGTTGACTAATGCTCCTGCCTTCTTCATGCATATGATGAACAAAGTGTTCATGGATTTCTTGGGCAAATTTGTGGTGGTATTTATCGATGATATCCTCATATACTCCAAGGGAGAAGAAGAGCATAAACAACATCTCCGAGCAGTATTGCAAAGGCTTCGTGACCACCAGTTATATGCAAAATTCAGTAAGTGTGAGTTCTGGCTTAAGCAAGTCAGATTCCCGGGGCACATTCTCTCTGCCGAAGGAATAGCGGTGGACCCAAGCGAAATCAAGGATGTGCTAAAATGGCCTGCACCCACTTCGATGACGGAAATCAGAAGTTTTCTGGGGCTTGCTAGTTATTACCATCGATTCATTGAAGGTTTCTCCAAGATTGCTAAGCCCATGACATGACTTCTCAAGAAAGACCAAAAGTTCATATGGTTGGAAGATTGTGAGAAGAGCTTTAACGAATTGAAGACACGTTTAACCTCAGCACCCGTGTTTACACTCCCAGACATTTGTCGATGCTTCGATGTATACTGTGACGCATCTTGGAAGGGCCTAGGATGCATGCTCATGCAAGATTGCAAGGTTGTGGCTTATGCATCCCGACAGCTACGACCACACGAATGAAATTATCCTACTCATGACTTGGAGCTAGCAACCGTTGTTCATGCATTAAAATTTTGGAGGCATTATCTTATTGGCAAGCGGTGCCAAATATTCACCAACCACAAGAGCCTCAAGTACATATTCACTCAACGTAATTTAAATCTCCGACAAAGAAGATGGCTTGAGTTGGTCAAGAATTATGGCCTCGGAATAAACTATCACCCGGGTAAAGCTAATGTGGTTGCGGATGCTCTCAGTCACAAGCCAGTCACAGTCAATGCATTAATGTCATCTTTGTCTCCCGAGCTACAAGAAGAGATGGCCCAACTCAATCTGATCATTGTTGAGGCTGACTACACCAATATGTTGGTAGTCACTCCCACGCTTGAGGATGAAATTCACAAAGCTCAGTCAGAAGATTCATTCTTGCAACATCAGAGAATATGTGTACCCGAAGTAGAAGATCTGAGGAAGAAAATATTAACAGAAGCACACGAGTCCTCATACTCGATCCATCCAGGAGGTACCAGAATGTACGAAGACCTCAGGCAAACATTTTGGCGGGATGGGATGAAGAAGGATATTGAATATTTTGTCGCCTACTATGATATATGCAATAAGGTAAAGGCGGAACACCAAAAACCCGCTAGAGTACTTCAACCTTTGCCCGTTCCGCAATGGAAATGGGACGATGTCTGCATGGACTTCATCACCGGTCTTCCCAAGACTCCTCGAGGAAACAATGTCGTATGGGTCGTGGTGGATATGCTGACGAAGGTGGCCCATTTCATTCCGATCTAGACAACATACCGTGCAGATCAACTGGCTCAACTATATGTGTCCAGAATCGTCAGTCTACATGGTGTACCAAGAACTATCACTTCAGACCGAGGATCCCTTTTTACCTCGGCATTCCGGTCACGACTTCACCAAGCTTTGGGGACATCATTAAAATACATCACAACCTATCATCCTCAGACAGATGGCCAGACAGAGCGAGTAAATCAAATACTCGAAGACATGCTTCGGGCATGTGCACTTGCTCAAGGACCCAAATGGGAAGACAACTTACCCTATGCTGAGTTCTCCTACAACAACAACTATCAAGCCAGCCTCAAGATGTCACCATATGAAGGCTTGTATGGACGCAAGTGTCGTACCCCATTAAATTGGTCCCAGACCGGAGATAGTTGTATTTTTGGGACTGACTTAATGATGGAGGCCGAAAAGCAAGTCAGGGAAATCCAAGACAGACTGCAGTTGGCCAAGTCCCAACAAAAGAGTTATTATGATTCCAAGCACCAGCAAGTCAGTTTTGAACCTGGTGAATACGTCTACCTCCGAGTCACACCCATGAAAGGAGTCAAGACTCAGGGAAAGCTTGCACCAAGATATATTGGTCCATTTCCAGTTATGACCAAGGTGGGCACAGTGGCATATCAATTGGAACTTCCTCCCGAATTGTCAGAAATACATGACGTCTTCCAAGTATCACAGTTGCGAAGGTGTATCCCACCACCTAAGAAACAGACTGATATGGCAGAAATAGAGCTTGCTAAGGATCTAACATATGAAGAGAAACCTTTCCAAATATTGGATGAGATGGAAAGAGTCACCCGCAGCAAGTCAGTTAAGTTCTACAAGGTACAGTGGGAACACCATACCGAAAGTGAAGCTACTTGGGAAACGGAAGACTTTTTGAGGACAACATATCCTGAATTGTTTCGTGAGCAACTGAATCTCGAGGACGAGACTCATACTAAGGGGGGGAGGTTTGTGACACCCTGGTTTTGGCCCTTTTTCTTTTTTTGGATTTTATTACATTTTTTAATTTAATTTGAGTTTTGAATCAACTCATTTGGACTTAATCACTTGGGCATTTCTTTGATTTTCACCCAAGTGACTCATCTCACCTTCAAAACCATCTCTTTCTCTCTGATATATCAAAATATGACCTTGGGAATATTTTTCTTAAATGAAAAATATTCATTTTCTCGCTGAGAAAGCACTTCAGTCACTTCTACTCAAAGCAACCCTCATTTTTCTTGCCCACAAAAATCTGAGAAAATTCATGTATATTCTTTGGACCTTGTCACACCTTCCTGCAAAACTATTTCATGGTTATTTGGAATATTTTTGCTACAGAAAATCTTTTCCATTCTGGTCAGAAAGTGCATGTTCTGAAGGAAGTGCATTTTTCATTGATCCTCTGGAGCTGAAATTTATAGGGCATCATTACCTTCCTAAGAGAATCTTAACCCCAAAAGATCAGCTCCTAACTCTCTCTAGAATCCTCTCTACTTGGCTCCCAAGTTTCTGTCCAAAAACTTGCAGAGGCTCTCTTGTTCAATCTGGTCGGCCTGGCAGTGAACCACCACTTCTCCTAGACCTAACACTACAAGAACAAGCCACCAGACATGATCTTACTCCTTGATGTGCCGCGTAGCTAGAGTTCACGCGGTGACCGCGTGTGGACACGGCGCTAGACTGGTGCTTGACTCGCTCTGGGTGGCGTCAACACCTCTATTTCACCCGTGCCCGTGCTCGAGGCCAAACCAGCTCGCCGCCTAGCGCATGCTGCTTCGTCTCATCACCCTTGACCCCTTATTGCCGCTCGCCGACGTCGGAGCTTGCCGTAGCGATCACAAGCACGTCGTGCTCGAGCGCACAGTGAGCCATTGCTCACTGCCGATGTCTCCTCGTGCGTCCTATGCTCGGCTGCGAGCTCCCACAGTGGCCATGTGACCCCTGACCACTCCCGCCTCTCTCTCCCTGACGCCTCTCGTCGTCGTGCACCTCCTCCAAGAGAGCTCGCCGGTGCTCTCGATCCCCTTCCTCGCCCCGCCTATAAATAAGACCCCTCCGAGCCCGTTCGACCACACCACCCTCCTCCTATGGCACCCACACTTCCTCTAGATAACCGCGGCCAGGACAGGCGGGCCTCTGGCCGCCGTCTTGCTCTGGAGCTCGCCGCCGACCGCGCCTCGGCATTCTGCTTCCTCCGGCGCCCCTCATCTTCCTTCGACCTCTCCTGGGTGTTCGTGGTGCTCCACTGGCCGCGATGGTGCTGTTGGAGCTGCTGGAACGGCCCTGCCTCGCCGGAATCGACAACTCCGGCGAGCCCCCTCCGCCGACGCCTCTGGAGACAACCACCACGACGCTCTCCGTCCACCTCTCGTCGAGCTACGGGTACATGCATGTTCGTTGTAGTCTTGCGCATCCATCCATCCCTCCATCGATGGCAGCCGACCCCTCCTCGCCGGCGAATCGCCGGCGACGAGCTGCCCTAACTCTGTTTCTCTCTCCCTCTATCTAAACCTGACTGCATGGGCCAGTGGTCAGCCACTCAGCCGCCTCTCGAAGCGGCCTGAGTGGAGGCGCCCCACTGGTTTACGCCTTCGACGTCACCCCCTCTTTGTTTTTCTAAAAATCAAATTTAATTCCGAAATTTGACTAAACTATGACCTGCTCAAATTTCTATTATATAACTCCAAATGATAAACTTCTTTTTGCATTGGTTTTGTGTTGAACTCCTCTATCAGCATGCAAAAGATGAGATTTTTTGCTTACTGTGGATATTTTCTGGTGCATTAAACAGTGTTATGTGACGTTTTCTTTTTGCTATTTTAATTATTTTCAGAAGGAACTTGTTGCCTTGAGGAGAACCAGGAGGAGTGTGACCCTCTCTCCACTAAGTCAAGCCATCACAAATATTTGCAATAATGTAATTTCAATAACTATGATTTTCACTTGAATATGGTTATTTTAAATGCATATGGAAAAGTCCTATAAAGTTATTTGATGCTAGTTTCATGTTCATGCTATGCATGTTCTGTTATCAGTAGCGTTGTAGTCGAATGACTAAGTTTATGCAGTAGAGGAATGTGATGTTATGCTTGATCTAGTTCTGTCAGGACCCCGACTCAATGCCACATCGATCTAGCATGTAACACCTCATATCACTTTGCGGCCTCACGCACGGTATTCCCACGGGTGTCGCCTTACCTTTGCCCGGGACCGTTTGCGCCTTTTGGCACACGTATATGGTAGTGTCGCTAGCATCCATATGATAAGGAGCCCGGGCCAACATGGCTAGTCGTAAACCCAAAGTGGCACAAACTTACAGGGACATGCATCCATGACCCAGCATCGAACATGTCAGGACTCCGTTGAACCGGGCTATAGCGGGCTAACAGGACTCCGGTATTCATCGTGTGACATTTCCCCGAAGGGACAGACACAGGAACGAAGAAGGACACATGCCAGCTAGCCTAAGTGTTCCGGAGTAGTAGCAAGCTACCATGGCTCAGTGTAAGCACTAGGAGACATTTCCCGGTAAGAAAGGCTACTAAGGATAAACAACTAGATAGTCAGATCCCACACATACCAAGCATTTCAATAACATACACACAATATGCTCGATATGTGCAAATACAACATGGCATCACAACATGACTCTACGACTCAAGTAGTTTATTCAATAGGCTCCGAGGAGCGAGATATTACAAACATAAGTCTCATGACCCAACATTCAGAACATACAAGTCAAGGCACAAGCGGAAGCTCAAACATGTCTGAGTACAGACAACTACAAAATAAAAAGGCTTGAAAGCATGACTATCTACCAGATCCTGCCGAGGGCACAAGATCGTAGCTGAGGTAACAAGCTAAACGTCGAAGTCCACGCGGAACTACTAACGAGACTGACGTCTCAATGCAAAAACAAAAAATAGGCAAGCGTGAGTACAAATGTACCCAGCAAGACTTACATCAGATCTAGCTACATATGCATCATTATCAGCAAAGGGATGGTGGGGTTTAACTGCAGCAAGCCAGCTTTGACTCGGTGGCTATCCTGAACTACTACTGCAAGTAACTCTTTTGAGGTGGCGCACACGAGTCCACATATTCACCATATCAATACACCACTATGGATCCGCGCCCGTCTCCCTACGAGAACGCCATCCATAGCACTCACGCTTATCTTGCGTATTTTAGAGTATCCACTTTCACTTGTCTATGAATTGTTATAGGCAACCCAGAAGTCCTTTACCGCGGACACGGCTATTCGAATAGATGATGTTAACCCTGCAGGGGTGTACTTCTTCATACATGTTTCCACCACTTAGCGTCTGCACACGACATGTGCTCGGCAGACTTCAAGCGAAAGCCGACGTGGGTGTAGACCACGACCTACCTAAACACTCAAGTCTCTGGTCCAGGTTTATCGCCTATTCAGGTTCCATCCGCAGGGAGTCCGGCCGAGGTTTCCACATACGGCCCCGAACGATGTGAACAGGGTTCCGAGACACCTAATGGGTGCCCGGTGTACCCGGCCACGTACCTACCGCATCACAGCCCACCCCACGGTCAGTGCTGTCCACGGCCTCCAGTAGGCTACAAACACCAGAAACTACTTGCAACTCCTGGACAGAGGACTAGGGTGAATAAGAAGCCGAGCGGGGTCATATTTCAGGGCCCAATGTATGGTAGTAGCTGAATCATGGATCACAAACACAGAACTCAGTTCCTAAGGACGGCTTCAATGAGACAACCCACCATGTACTCCTACATGGCCTCTCACCGATACCTTTACCAAATCGTGTTCACACACTTAGCTCACACATAGTAGGACATGTTCCCACACCTCTGATTCATTCCCGATGAATCAGACCTGACTCAACTCTAAGCAATAGCAGGCATGACAAACAAGCATGAATGAGTAGGCACAACAGGGCTCAAACAACTCCTACTCATGCTAGTGGGTTTCATCTATTTACTGTGGCAATGACAGGTCATGCAAAGGATAAAGGGGTTCAGCTACCGCAACAAGTAACAGATGAATCGTTGTTGTCCTAATGCAGTAAAAGAGAGCAGGAGCGAGAGATTAGGATTGTATCAGAATGAACAAGGGGTTTTTGCTTACCTGGCACTTCTGAAGATAGCATTGAGTCTTCATTAGTGTCAACGATCACAACGTCGGTACAATGTCTACCGAGGGGGAAAACACCGGCAAACAGAGAAGAAACACGATCAATGCAATGCACAATATGATGCATGCTATGACATGGCAATATGAATGAGTTTTGGGCTAATGGAAGCTAGAACAGATTGAGATGAGTCCATTTGAACAAAAGATTCAAATGCAAACCCATTTCAAGAGGTTATATAAGTGCATTAACTTGCTTCACCTAAACAGCAAGGTTAATGTGTTCTAACATGCATGAAACCGGTGCAGATGGATAGATTGCATTTTTCTGATCATTTTTCATATATAATTTACTTCATTTGGAGTTACGGTTGAATTTCTATGAATTTTTGAAGTTTGCAAGGTTTTCTGGAATTTCCTATATAAGAATAAATTCAGAAAAAGATTAACTGCATCAGCATGACGTCGGGGTGACGTCAGCAGGTCAACTGGGTCTGCCAGGTCAAACCTGACCGGTGGGACCCACTAGTAAGTGACTCGGTTAACTAACTGAGATAATTAGTGCTAAATTAGCCCTAACTAAGCCGTTAGCAGTGCGGGGCCCGCGTGTTAGTGGATCATCTAATAACTAGTTGACTAACACTAATTAAACCTAACACTAATTAAACAGGGGCCTGGGCCCGCTCGTCAGTGAGAGAGAGGGGTCAAACCCCTGGGTAGACGGGGTCAAACCCCGCCGGTCAAAGCGGTCAACCCGCCGGCGTTTAGCCGCCGGCGAGGCCAGATGCGGCGGCGGGCTTCGGGTTTGGTCCTCCGTCGACCAAATCGACGGCGGAGATGCGCTACATGCTGCTGGTGGACTCGCGCATCGAGTGGTGCAGGCGGTGTGCGCGCGGGTGGCCGGAGATGACGCCGGCGTCGAGCCAGGCGGCGGCCGGAGCTCGGAGGTGCACGGGAACGCGGCTGCAGCGTGCAAACACACGAACTAATGCGCTCAAGAGCCTCTACGCGATGTGACAAGCACAATGAACGCACACACGGGGCCGATAGGTCACCGGGGCCACGCCGGTGACGAGCGCGGGCGGCGGCGGGTTCGGGCGTAGGTGGTTCGGTAGCTACGGCGGCCTACGGGGAAGAAGAGAGAGATGGACGGAGGCAGAGGCTCACGGCGAGTCGGACGAGGGGGTCGGCGAGCTCGGAGACGGTCTGGAGTAGTTGGGGTGGCAAGGGGGATCTCCGGCGGCCGACGGCGAAGATGAAGATGATGGAGTCGCTTCGGGCGTCCCGCGGGCGCGTGCTTCTTCTTGAGGCTCCATGGCGTCGAGGTGGAGCCTTTGGGCATGGCGGAAGGGTGAGAGGATGGCCCTGGGCATGGTGGCAGCGAACGGCGGCGGCGGTCGCTCTCGGATGCGTGCGAGAGAGAGAACAGAGGAGGGGGAAGGGTCCAGGGAGAGTGAGAGAGAGGCCAGGGGTGTTGTGGCGTCTCCGTGGCGCTCTCACAAGAGTCGGGGCGTCGTGGTGGAAGCAGGAGCTGGCGCGCGCGCGGCGACCACACTCCCTGCCTACTGGCACTGGGAGGAAGACGACAGAGGGGTTGCGGTGGTGGGCTGGGCCGCCAGGTGGGCTGGCCAGCTGGGCCGCAACAGGTAGGTGGCCAGGTAACTTCTCTCTCTCTCTCTTCTAATTTAGTTTCTGTTTTCTATTTCTCTGTAATCTTTAGGGCTTTATTAAAAATACTAATGCTATCCCCAAAATCATGAAACTTGCTCAAGCCCACTGTTTGGAAAATATCCAACAGCAAACATTTAAGTTTATGATTATTTGAGCATTTAAAATATTTTATAGTTTTTAAATGCCCAAATGCAAATACAATATGAATTAATTCAAAAATCCAGAATGGCCTAAAAATATGTGCATCATTTTTGTCAGAGGTGCTGGACCAATTCAAAAATGATGAACATTTCTAAAGGCAGTTTGGGATCATTGAAAAGATTTAAGTTTGAACCTGGTTGAATTCCATTTGCTGCTGGGGTTTCGACAATCCCCATTTCAAGTTTCATGAAATTTAAACATGATGCATGAGTGCAGTTGCAACTATTTCACTCAGGTATTCTAGGGCTGTGACAACTCACCCCTACTAAACAAGAATCTCGTCCCGAGATTCAAGTCATGAGGTAAGAAGACAGAGGGACACAAGCTAACACAATCTTCACGATCCGGACGTTTTCTCTTGAGGATGTTGATTTGATAACTCCAGTCGATCTTGACATCTTTGCTTTCGAGATCTTCATCCATCACGAGGACAAAAGAGCAAGACATGTCTACACGGATGGATCATCCTAATGATCACAGGATCAACTCACGGAATGAGACATAGGAACATCTCTTGAGCTGAGAAGCAAAACATGCATCAGGAGGGGCGGAAGAAACAATTTGACGAGGGTTTCAGAATAGCGAGGAAGAATTGCCATGATTCCATAACGGGGCACCTTAGGAAAAGTGACTCGTAGAATTATTCCCTCAAGTGGCAAAAAGGAATTACTTTTGATACATAGATCATTGGAACTCTTCTCACCAGCCTGAGGCAATTTTTTCCGAAGATCGTTTGATGGAGTTCGAAGGAGTAGCATACTCGGACTAGTATGGATGATGTGGATTACCTTGTTGAAGACAACACAATGGATGATTTTGCTTATCATCTGAAATAGATGGGACCCATGGTAGGACCACTTTTGAAGATGATCCTAGACAGTAGTTACTAAGGTGCAAGCTGGAAACAAAATGCAAATGCTGGGAATGATCCAACCATCATATCTGCCTGAGATTCAGATCTGGTTGGTGTTAGGACATTCCAGACTCATCAGGTCTAGGAAGAGAAATGAAAGTTTGCAACACAAATCGATGAGATGACGTTGCGAGATTCTCGGGAAATGAACTACGATAGCAAGCTCCAAAACATGAGCTGGTTCTGCTACAAACCCGTGAACACGCTGTCCAAGACAAGCATGACCACGTAGTAGTCTTATAATAAAACACTACCGAGTTCAGGTGGGGAACCATCATCAAGGATAACGAGGTCCTTGCATAAGGCATGCTCTTAAGAAGGAGCTTCTTCTTGAATAAATCAGTTAGTGGCTTGGTGTGCTAGGGATACATATGGAATGAAGGTTGCGAGCCTGTCAAACCATAGCATACTTCGCACATGCATGACTAACTTGGGATGGTACCCGAGGAAGCATAAACGAACTTTCTCAAATTCACGGCGGCAACTTGCTTCAAATGCACATGAACTAGAGGAAGCCACTTCTTTCATCCAACATATTCTTCATGAACAGGCACGAAGATAATGCTTACAAAAGTCTCCAATGCTAGCCTTAATGTTTCACATGGATCATGGGGGGGGGGGACAAGATGTTGCTGAAGGGCTCAACAGCAACTCATCGGAATTTCCATATCACTGGACTTCCACCATCATGTGAACACGGTGATAGCATTGGTCAGACCAAAAGATGTAATGGTGTATGCTCGAGGAAAATCCACGAGTAAGACAACATTACGAACATTGTTGGTTCTGACTTGATTTGAGGATAGCCCATACTCAAATCAAAGTTTTGGCAAGACAATAAGTCCAACAACTGATCACGGGGATCAATCAATGAAGACATTACCTTTCTTCAACAAACACACACAAGGATATCCCTTGGAGATGAACTAAGTCAGGTGAGCTTTTATCTTCCAACTCTCCAAGTTGTTGTTTAGCTTAACCAACTAGCTTAGGGGTATCCAACACAGATTCTTGGAGAAGAGGATGGTTTATAAGAAACCAACTTGATCACGAACTCAACATAGCGGTTAGGTGACAACCTGGTGATACTTCCGAGAAGATATTCAGAAAATCACAAACCACCGGTATTTTACTAAGCTCGAGAACAATCTTGCTTTTCAGGGCAAGACAATATGATCAAATATGCAAGGGACTAAATAATCCTAACTATTGTTTGAAGATTGCACCAGAAATAAGGACTAGGTAGCACGATCAATCTTAGGATGATGATTCAATAACCAACACGCTAAGAATGAGAATATTGTCCATTTACTACCAAGCAACGAGGTTGCTGGAAGTATCGGTTTCACACATCACACTTCACTTGTTAGCATTCCGATTACAATAACACGGGGCCGAGGAATGAATAATGATAGCGAGAAGTATCACTACATCAAGAATTTACAAGAGCTGGTGCAATTCCCATGACATTCCTGACATAAATAGGTAATGCTCCAAGGTAGAACAGAACAAAAGCTGGTTTGGCATTTGATCTGTAGAATACAACTACTTTGACTCAATCCTAGAAATGGATAAGGTACTGGAGTTTGTTTCTCCTAGTCATTTCGAACAGAATGGCTTGATGGACCACATGAGTAATAGGCATCGATAAACGAATGTACACATACCCTTGACTATCAATTGATAGACGGGGGTCAGAATACGACTAGAGAGGGACAACTCAAAGGAACATATAATTTTCTGAGTTGTGGATGCATAGATTAGTATGTCGAACCAAGTTCAACATATTTCTTCCGGATAACCCATGCAGAAAAGTAGAACTGGCAGAGTCATGATTATGAATGGAGAACTCCTCAAGAGTACTCTGATTGTGATCTTTTGGTGCAAATAACTTCTGCCCTAATGGTTCATGGTATTTGTAAGAAGGAAATACCACGGACCTCGAGGACTATCGCAAGGTTACTAATAACCTAAAGGAACTAGCAAACACTATCAACATGAAGTAAGTAGGGTGAATCTCGGGTTCAAAACCCAGGAGTAGAATACCTACTAACTAAATTGCATCACGGGATGCTTTCGAGAATGGTGGCCAGAATCATCACACTGGGGACACAAATCATGGCTAAGATTACTAGTGACACTCTAGGACACCTAGGGTCATAATGATAACTCCAACATATGTGTCAAGGTAACAGAGTGCCTCAACTCACCGATCGGTGTGGTTGATCTGGCCCAAAGGGACATCGAAACGACAGGAAGGGATTTTGCAAATGCTTTAGACTATTTAGAAACCTGGGATGACTCGGACAACATAACGGCTATAAATGCTCAAAAAAGATTTGAGATATCCTGCAGAAATGGTGGCATAACCACTCAACATCACAAAAGCAAGGTTCTGAGACCAGCTACGAACATACAGAAGTAGTAAAAGCTGAACTGAGATTTGAAACTATCAATTCTATAAGTCTATGGATTAGTAACACGTCATCCTGATAGATAGATGAGAAGGCCTAGTTCTTAATCCCCGTAGTAGAGAAGAGGATGACTCAGATCAGAAGGCCATGAGGTATAAGGAGTAAAAAGAGCCTTACGTTCCCTTCCACAATCAATTCCCTTACATAACTAAAGCATTTCTAGACACAACTTCGACCGGTTTGGCTTGGTAATCCTACAGGCAGTCAGGCTCTGATACCAAAGCTATCAGGACCCCGACTCAATGCCACATCGATCTAGCATGTAACACCTCATATCACTTTGTGGCCTCACGCACAGTATTCCCACATGTGTCGCCTTACCTTTGCCCGGGACCGTTTGCGCCTTTTGGCACACTTATATGGTATTGTCGCTAGCATCCATATGATAAGGAGCCCGGGCTAACATGGCTAGTCGTAAACCCAAAGTGGCACAAACTTACAGGGACAGGCATCCATGACCCAGCATCGAACGTGTCGGTCATCAACGAGTGAATCCAGGCTGTAGCACTGGGCTAGCAGGACTCCGTTGAACGGGTTGTAGTGGGCTAACAGGACTCCGGTATTCATCGCATGACATTTCCCGAAAGGGACAAACACAGGAACAAAGAAGGACACATGCCGGCCAGCCTAAGTGTTCCGGAGCAGTAGCAAGCTACCATGGCTCAGTGGAAGCACTAGGAGACATTTCCCGGTAAGAAAGGCTACTAAGGATAAACAACTAGATAGTCAAATCCCACACATACCAAGCATTTCAATAACATACACACAATATGCTCGATACGTGCAAATACAACATGGCATCACAACATGACTCTACGACTCAAGTAGTTTATTCAATAGGCTCCGAGGAGCGAGATATTACAAACATAAGTCTCATGACCCAACATTCAGAACATACAAGTCAAGGCACAAGCGGAAGCTCAAACATGTCTGAGTATAGACATCTACAAAAGAAAAAGGCTTGAAAGCCTGACTATCTACCAGATCCTGCCGAGGGCACAAGATCGTAGCTGAGGTAACAAGCTAAACGTCGAAGTCCACGCGGAACTACTAACCAGACTGACGTCTCTCTGCAAAAACATAAAATAGGCAAACGTGAGTACAAATGTACCCAGCAAGACTTACATCAGATCTAGCTACATATGCATCATTATCAACAAAGGGATGGTGGGGTTTAACTACAGCAAGCCAGCTTTGACTCAGTGGCTATCCTAAACTACTACTGCAAGTAACTCTTTTGAGGTGGCGCACACGAGTCCACATATTCACCATATCAATACACCACTATGGATCCGCTCCCGTCTCCCTACGAGAACGCCATCCATAGCACTCACGCTTATCTTGCGTATTTTAGAGTATCCATTTTCACTTGTCTATGAACTGTTATAGGCAACCCAGAAGTCCTTTACCGCGGACACGGCTATTCGAATAGATGATGTTAGCCCTGCAGGGGTGTACTTCTTCATACATGTTTCCACCACTTAGCGTCTACACACGACATGTGCTCGGCAGACTTCAAGCGAAAGCCGACGTGGGTGTAGACCACGACCTACCTAAACACTCAAGTCTCTGGTCCAGGTTTATCGCCTATTCAGGTTCCATCCGCAGGGAGTCCGGCCGAGGTTTCCACATACGGCCCCGAACAATGTGAACAGGGTTCCGAGACACCTAACGGGTGCCCGGTGTACCCGGCCACGTACCTACCGCATCACAGCCCACCCCACGGTCAGCGCTGTCCATGACCTCCAGTAGGCTACAAACACCAGAAACTACTTGCAACTCCTGGACAGAGGACTAGGGTGAATAAGAAGCCGAGCGGGGTCATATTTCAGGGCCCAATGTATGGTAGTAACTGAATCATGGATCACAAACATAGAACTCAGTTCCTAAGGACGGCTTCAATGAGACAACCCACCATGTACTCCTACATGGCCTCTCACCGATACCTTTACCAAATCGTGTTCACACACTTAGCTCACACACAGTAGGACATGTTCACACACCTCTGATTCATTCCCGATGAATCAGACCTGACTCAACTCTAAGCAATAGCAGGCATGACAAACAAGCATGAATGAGTAGGCACAACATGGCTCAAACAACTCCTACTCATGCTAGTGGGTTTCATCTATTTACTGTGGCAATGACAGGTCATGCAAAGGATAAAGGGGTTCAGCTACCGCAACAAGTAACAAATGAATCGTGTTGTCCTAATGCAGTAAAAGAGAGCAGGAGCGAGAGAGTAGGATTGTATCGGAATGAACAAGGGGGTTTTTCTTGCCTGGCACTTCTGAAGATAGCATTGAGTCTTCATCAGTGTCAACGATCACAACGTCGGTACAACGTCTACCGAGGGGGAACAACACCGGCAAATAGAGAAGAAACACGATCAATGCAATGCACAATATGATGCATGCTATGACATGGCAATATGAATGAGTTTTGGGCTAATGCAAGCTAGAACAGATTGAGATGAGTCCATTTGAACCAAAGATTCAAATGCAAACCCATTTTAAGAGGTTATATTAGTGCATTAACTTGCTTTACCTAAACAGCAAGGTTAATGTGTTCTAACATGCATGAAAGCAGTGCAGATGGATAGATTGCATTTTTCTAATCATTTTTCATATATAATTTACTTCATTTGGAGTTACGGTTGAATTTCTATGAATTTTTGAAGTTTGCAAGATTTTCTGGAATTTCCTATATAAGAATAAATTTAGAAAAAGATTAACTGCGTCAGCATGACGTCGGGCTGACGTCAGCAGGTCAACTGGGCCGGCCAGGTCAAACCTGACCGGTGGGACCCATTGGTAAGTGACTCGGTTAACTAACTAAGATAATTAGTGCTAAATTAGCCCTAACTAAGCTGTCAGCAGTGCGGGGCACGCGTGTCAGTGGATCATCTAATTAACTAGTTGACTAACACTAATTAAACCTAACACTAATTAAACAGGGGCCTAGGCCCGCTCGTCAGTGAGAGAGAGGGGTCAAACCCCTGGGTAGACGGGGTCAAACCCCGCCGGTCAAAGCGGTCAACCCGCCGGCGTTTAGCCGCCGGCGAGGCCAGATGCGGCGGCGGGCTTCGGGTTTGGTCCTCCATTGACCAAATCGACGGCGGAGATGCGCTACGTGCTGCTGGTGGACTCGCGCGTCGAGTGGTGCAGGCGGTGTGTGCGCGGGTGGCCGGAGATGACGCCGGCGTCGAGCCAGGCGGCGGCCGGAGCTCGGGGGTGCACGGGAACGCGGCTGCAGTGTGCAAACGCACGAACTAATGCGCTCAAGAGCCGCTACGCGATGTGACAAGCACAACGAACGCACACACGGGGCCGATAGGTCACCGGGGCCACGCCGGCAACAAGCGCGGGCGGCGGCGGGTTCGGGCGTAGGTGGTTCGGTGGCTACGGCGGCCTACGGGGAAGAAGAGAGAGATGGACGGGGACAGAGGCTCACGGCGAGTCGGACGAGGGGGTCGGCGAGCTCGGAGACGGTCCGGAGTAGTCAGGGCGGCAAGGGGGATCTCCGGCGGCCGACGGCGAAGATGAAGATGATGGAGTCGCTTCGGGTGTCCCGCGGGCGCGTGCTTCGTCTTGAGGCTCCGTGGCGTCGAGGTGGAGCCTTTGGGCACGGCGGAAGGGTGAGAGGGTGGCCCTGGGCACGGTGGCAGCAAACGGCGGCGGCGGTCGCTCTCGGATGCGTGCGAGAGAGAGAACAGAGGAGGGGGAAGGGTCCAGGGAGAGTGAGAGAGAGGCCAGGGGTGTCGTGGCGTCTCCGTGGCGCTCTCACAAGAGTCGGGGCGTCGTGGTGGAAGCAGGAGCTGGCGCGCACGCGGCGACTACACTCCCTGCCTACTGGCGCTGGGAGGAAGACGACAGAGGGGTTGCGGTGGTGGGCTGGGCCGCCAGGTGGGCTGGCCAGCTGGGCCGCAACAGGTAGGTGGCCAGGTAACTTCTCTCTCTCTCTCTCTTCTAATTTAGTTTCTGTTTTCTATTTCTCTGTAATCTTTAGGGCTTTATTAAAAATACTAATGCTATCCCCAAAATCATGAAACTTGCTCAAGCCCACTATTTGGAAAATATCCAACAGCAAACATTTAAGTTTATGATTATTTGAGCATTTAAAATATTTTATAGTTTTTAAATGCCCAAATGCAAATACAATATGAATTAATTCAAAAATCCAGAATGGCCTAAAAATATGTGCATCATTTTTGTAGAGGTGCTGGACCAATTCAAAAATGATGAACATTTCTAAAGGCAGTTTGGGATCATTGAAAAGATTTAAGTTTGAACCTGGTTGAATTCCATTTGCTGCTGGGGTTTCGACAATCCCCATTTCAAGTTTCATGAAATTTAAACATGATGCATGAGTGCAGTTGCAACTATTTCACTCAGGTATTCTAGGGCTGTGACAACTCACCCCTACTAAACAAGAATCTCGTCCCGAGATTCAAGTCATGAGGTAAGAAGACAGAGGGACACAAGCTAACACAATCTTCACGATCCGGACGTTTTCTCTTGAGGATGTTGATTTGATAACTCCAGTCGATCTTGACATCTTTGCTTTCGAGATCTTCATCCATCACGAGGACAAAAGAGCGAGACATGTCTACACGGATGGATCATCCTAATGATCACAGGATCAACTCACGGAATGAGACATAGGAACATCTCTTGAGCTGAGAAGCAAAACATGCATCAGGAGGGGCGGAAGAAACAATTTGACGAGGGTTTCAGAATAGCGAGGAAGAATTGCCATGATTCCATAACGGGGCACCTTAGGAAAAGTGACTCGTAGAATTATTCCCTCAAGTGGCAAAAAGAAATTACTTTTGATACATAGATCATTGGAACTCTTCTCACCAGCCTGAGGCAATTTTTTCCGAATGATCGTTTGATGGAGTTCGAAGGAGTAGCATACTCGGACTAGTATGTATGATGTGGATTACCTTGTTGAAGACAACACAATGGATGATTTTGCTTATCATCGGAAATAGATGGGACCCATGGTAGGACCACTTTTGAAGATGATCCTAAACAATAGTTACTGAGGTGCAAGCTGGAAACAAAATGCAAATGCTGGGAATGATCCAACCATCATATCTGCCTGAGATTCAGATCTGGTTGGTGTTAGGACATTCTAGACTCATTAGGTCTAGGAAGAGAAATGAAAGTTTGCAACACAAATCGATGAGATGACGTTGCGAGATTCTCGGGAAATGAACTACGATAGCAAGCTCCAAAACATGAGCTGGTTCTGCTACAAACCCGTGAACACGCTGTCCAAGACAAGCATGACCACGTAGTAGTCTTATAATAAAACACTACCGAGTTCAGGTGGGGAACCATGATCAAGGATAACAAGGTCCTTGCATAAGGCATGCTCTTAAGAAGGAACTTCTGAAGGAAATATGCCCTAGAGGCAATAATAAAGTTATTATTTATTTCCTCATATCATGATAAATGTTTATTATTCATGCTAGAATTGTATTATCCGGAAACATGATACATGTGTGAATACATAGACAAAACTATAGTCACTAGTATGCCTCTACTTGAATAGCTCATTAATCAAAGATGGTTATGTTTCCTGACCATAGACATGTGTTTTCATTTGATTAGTGGGATCACATCATTAGGAGAATGATGTGATTGACATGACCCATTCTGTTAGCCTAGCACTTGATCGTTTAGTATACTGCTATTGCTTTCTTCATGACTTATACAAAGTTCCTACAACTATGAGATTGTGCAACTCCCGTTTACCGGAAGAACACTTTGTGTGCTACCAAACGTCACAACGTAACTGGGTGACTATAAAGGTGCTCTACAGGTGTTTCCGAAGGTACATGTTGAGTTGGCATAATTCGAGATTAGGATTTGTCACTCCGATTGTCGGAGAGGTATCTCTGGGCCCTCTCGGTAATACTCATCACCTAAGCCTTGCAAGCATGTAACTAATGAGTTAGTTATGAGATGACGTATTACGGAACGAGTAAAGAGACTTGCCGGTAACGAGATTGAACTAGGTATTGGATACCGACGATCAAATCTCGGGCAAGTAACATACCGATGACAAAGGGAACAAAGTATGTTGTTATGCGGTTTGACCGATAAAGATCTTCGTAGAATATGTAGGAACCAATATGGGCATCCAGGTCCCTCTATTGGTTATTGACCGAGAATGGTTTTAGGTCATGTCTACATAGTTCTCGAACCCGTAGGGTCCGCACGCTTAACATTTCGATGACAGTTTTATTATGAGTTTATAAGTTTTGATGTACCGAAGTTTGTTCGGAGTCCCGGATGTGATCACGGACATGACGAGGAGTCTCGAAATGGTCGAGACATAAAGATTGATATATTGGAAGCCTATGTTTGGACTTCGGAATGGTTCCGGGTGAAAACGGGATTTTACCGGAACACCGGGGGGTTACCGGAACCCTCCCGGGGGTTAATGGGGCTTAATGGGCCATGAGGGAGAAGAGGAAGGGCCGGCCAGGGCAGGCCGCGCGCCCCCTCCCCCCTAGTCCGAATAGGACAAGGAGAGAGGGGGCGGCGCCCCCCTTCCCTCTTTCCCTCCCCCCAAGTCCTAATCCAACTAGGAAAGGGGGGGAGTCCTACTCCCGGTGGGAGTAGGACTCCTCCGGCGCGCCTCCTCCTAGGGCCGGCTGCACCCCCCCTTGCTCCTTTATATACGGGGGCGGGGGGCACCCCATATATACACAAGTTGATCTACGGATCGCTCCTTAGCCGTGTGCGGTGCCCCCTTCCACCATATTCCACCTCGGTCATATCGTCGCGGAGTTTAGGCGAAGCCCTGCGCCGGTAGAACATCATCATCGTCACCACGCCGTCGTGCTGACGGAACTCATCTCCGGAGCTCGGCTGGATCGGAGGCCGGAGATCGTCATCGAGCTGAACGTGTGCTGAACTCGGAGGCTCCGTACGTTCGGTGCTTGGATCGGTCGGATCGTGAAGACGTACGACTACATCAACCGCGTTGTGATAACGCTTCCGCTTACGGTCTACGAGGGTACGTGGACATACACTCTCCCCTCTCGTTGCTATGCCATCACCATGATCTTGCGTGTGCGTAGGAAATTTTTTGAAATTACTATGTTCCCCAACAGTGGTATCAGAGCCTAGGTTATTTATGTTGATGTTATATGCACGAGTAGAACACAAGTGAGTTGTGGATGATACAAGTCATACTGCCTACCAGCATGTCATACTTTGGTTCGGCGGTATTGTTGGATGAGACAACCCGGACCAACCTTACGCGTATGCTTACGCGAGACCGGTTCCCTCGACGTGCTTTGCACAAAGATGGCTTGCGGGCGACTGTCTCTCCAACTTTAGTTGAACCAAGTATGGCTACGCCCAGTCCTTGCGAAGGTTAAAACGGAGTCTATTTGACAAACTATCGTTGTGGTTTTGATGCGTAGGTGAGATTGGTTCTTACTTAAGCCCGTAGCAGCCACGTAAAACTTGCAACAACAAAGTAGAGGACGTCTAACTTGTTTTTGCAGGGCATGTTGTGATGTGATATGGTCAAGGCATGATGCTGAATTTTATTGTATGAGATGATCATGTTTTGTAACCGAGTTATCGGCAACTGGCAGGAGCCATATGGTTGTCGCTTTATTGTATGCAATGCAATCGCGATGTAATGCTTTACTTTATTACTAAACGATAGTGATAGTCGTGGAAGCATAAGATTGGCGAGACGACAACGATGCTACGATGGAGATCAAGGTGTCGCGCCGGTGACGATGGTGATCATGACGGTGCTTCGGAGATGGAGATCACAAGCACAAGATGATGATGGCCATATCATATCACTTATATTGATTGCATGTGATGTTTATCCTTTATGCATCTTATCTTGCTTTGATTGACGGTAGCATTTTAAGATGATCTCTCACTAAAATTATCAAGAAGTGTTCTCCCTGAGTATGCACCGTTGCCAAAGTTCGTCGTGCCGAGACACCACGTGATGATCGGGTGTGATAAGCTCTACGTCCATCTACAATGGGTGCAAGCCAGTTTTGCACACGCAGAATACTCAGGTTAAACTTGACGAGCCTAGCATATGCAGATATGGCCTCGGAACACGGAGACCGAAAGGTCGAGCGTGAATCATATAGTAGATATGATCAACATAATGATGTTCACCATTGAAAACTACTCCATCTCACGTGATGATCCGTTATGGTTTAGTTGATTTGGATCGCGTGATCACTTAGATGACTAGAGAGATGTCTGTCTAAGTGGGAGTTCTTAAGTAATATGATTAATTGAACTTAAATTTATCATGAACTTAGTACCTGATAGTATCTTGCTTGTCTATGTTTGTTTGTAGATAGATGGCTCGTGCTGTTGTTCCGTTGAATTTTAATGCGTTCCTTGAGAAAGCAAAGTTGAAAGATGATGGTAGCAATTACACGGACTGGGTCCGTAACCTGAGGATTATCCTCATTGCTGCACAAAAGAGTTACGTCCTGGAAGCACCGCTGGGTGCCAGGCCTGCTGCTGATGCAACTGACGATGTTAAGAACGTTTGGCAGAGCAAAGCTGATGACTACTCTATAGTTCAGTGTGCCATGCTTTACGGCTTAGAACCGGGTCTTCAACGACGTTTTGAACGTCATGGAGCATATGAGATGTTCCAGGAGTTGAAGTTAATATTTCAAGCAAATGCCCGGATTGAGAGATATGAAGTCTCCAATAAGTTCTATAGCTGCAAGATGGAGGAGAATAGTTCTGTTAGTGAACATATACTCAGAATGTCCGGGTATAACAATCACTTGATTCAACTGGGAGTTAATCTTCCTGATGATAGTGTCATTGACAGAATTCTTCAATCACTGCCACCAAGCTACAAGAGCTTCGTGATGAACTATAATATGCAAGGGATGAACAAGACTATTCCCGAGCTCTTCGCAATGCTGAAAGCCGCGGAGGTAGAAATCAAGAAGGAGCATCAAGTGTTGATGGTCAACAAGACCACTAGTTTCAAGAAGAAGGGCAAAGGGAAGAAGAAGGGGAACTTCAAAAAGAACGGCAAGCAAGTTGCTGCTCAAGAGAAGAAACCCAAGTCTGGACCTAAGCCTGAAACTGAGTGCTGCTACTGCAAGCAGACTGGTCACTGGAAGCGGAATTGCCCCAAGTATTTGGCGGATAAGAAGGATGGCAAAGTGAACAAAGGTATATGTGATATACATGTTATTGATGTGTACCTAACTAGAGCTCGTAGTAGCACCTGGGTATTTGATACTGGTTCTGTTGCTAATATTTGCAACTCGAAACAGGGACTACGGAATAAGCGAGCGCTAGCCAAGGACGAGGTGACGATGCGCGTGGGAAACGGTTCCAAAGTCGATGTGATCGCGGTCGGCACGCTACCTCTACATCTACCATCGGGATTAGTATTAGACCTAAATAATTGTTATTTGGTGCCTGCGTTGAGCATGAACATTATATCTGGATCTTGTTTGATGCGAGACGGTTATTCATTTAAATCAGAGAATAATGGTTGTTCTATTTATATGAGTAATATCTTTTATGGTCATGCACCCTTGAAGAGTGGTCTATTTTTATTGAATCTCGATAGTAGTGATACACATATTCATAATGTTGAAGCCAAAAGATGCAGAGTTGATAATGATAGTGCAACTTATTTGTGGCACTGCCGTTTAGGTCATATCGGTGTAAAACGCATGAAGAAACTCCATACTGATGGACTTCTGGAATCACTTGATTATGAATCACTTGGTACTTGTGAACCGTGCCTCATGGGCAAGATGACCAAAACACCGTTCTTCGGATCTATGGAGAGAGCAACAAATTTGTTGGAAATCATACATACAGATGTATGTGGCCCGATGAATGTTGAGGCTCGTGGCGGATATCGTTATTTTCTCACCTTCACAGATGATTTGAGCAGATATGGTTATATCTACTTAATGAAACACAAGTCTGAAACATTTGAAAAGTTCAAAGAATTTCAGAGTGAAGTAGAAAATCATCGTAACAAGAAAATAAAATTTCTACGATCTGATCGTGGAGGAGAATATTTGAGTTACGAGTTTGGCTTACATTTGAAACAATGCGGAATAGTTTCGCAACTCACGCCACCTGGAACACCACAACGAAATGGTGTGTCCGAACGTTGTAATCGTACTTTACTTGATATGGTACGATCTATGATGTCTCTTACTGATTTACCGCTATCATTTTGGGGTTATGCTTTAGAGACAGCCGCATTCACGTTAAATAGGGCACCATCAAAATCCGTTGAGACGACGCCTTATGAACTGTGGTTTGGCAAGAAACCAAAGTTGTCGTTTCTTAAAGTTTGGGGTTGCGATGCTTATGTGAAGAAACTTCAACCAGATAAGCTCGAACCCAAATCGGAGAAATGTGTCTTCATAGGATACCCAAAAGAGACTGTTGGGTACACCTTCTATCACAGATCCGAAGGCAAGACATTCGTTGCTAAGAATGGATCCTTTCTAGGGAAGGAATTTCTCTCGAAAGAAGTGAGTGGGAGGAAAGTAGAACTTGATGAGATAACTGTATCTACTCCGTTGTTGGAAGGTAGTTCATCACGAGAACCGGTTCCCGTGACAACTACACCAACTAGTGAGGAAGCTAATGATATTGATCATGAAACTTCAGATCAAGTTTCTGCTGAACCTCATAGGTCTACCAGAATAAGATCCGCACCATAGTGGTACGGCAATCCTATTCTGGAAGTCATGTTACTTGACCATGATGAACCTACGAACTATGAGGAAGCGATGATGAGCCCAGATTCCGCAAAATGGCTAGAGGCCATGAAATCTGAGATGGGATCCATGTATGAAAACAAAGTATGGACTTTGGTTGACTTGCCCAATGATCGGCAAGCCATTGAGAATAAATGGATCTTTAAGAAGAAGACTGACGCTGATGGTAATGTTACTGTCTACAAAGCTCGACTTGTTGCGAAAGGTTTTCGACAAGTTCAAGGGGTTGACTACGATGAGACTTTCTCACCCGTAGCGATGCTTAAGTCTGTCCGAATCATGTTGGCTATTGCTGCATTTCATGATTATGAAATTTGGCAAATGGATGTCAAGACTGCATTCTTGAATGGATTTCTAGAAGAAGAGTTGTATATGATGCAGCCGGAAGGTTTTGTTGATCCAAAAGGTGCTTACAAAGTGTGCAAGCTCCAGCGTTCCATTTATGGACTGGTGCAAGCATCTCGGAGTTGGAATAAACACTTTGATAGTGTGATCAAAGCATATGGTTTTATACAAACTTTTGGAGAAGCCTGTATTTACAAGAAAGTGAGTGGGAGCTCTGTAGCATTTCTAATTTTATATGTTGATGACATATTATTAATTGGAAATGATATAGAATTTCTGGATAGCATAAAGGGATACTTGAATAAAAGTTTTTCAATGAAAGACCTCGGTGAAGCTGCTTACATATTGGGCATGAAGATCTATAGAGATAGATCAAGACGCTTAATAGGACTTTCACAAAGCACATACCTTGACAAAATTTTGAAAAAGTTCAAAATGGATCAGGCAAAGAAAGGATTCTTGCCTGTGCTACAAGGTGTGAAGTTGAGTCAAACTCAATGCCCGACCACAGCAGAAGATAGAGAGAAAATGAAAAATGTTCCCTATGCTTCAGCCATAGGCTCTATCATGCATGCAATGCTGTGTACCAGACCTGACGTATGCTTAGCAATAAGCTTGGCAGGAAGGTACCAAAGTAATCCAGGAGAGGATCACTGGACAGCGGTCAAGAACATCCTGAAATACCTGAAAAGGACTAAGGATATGTTTCTCGTATATGGAGGTGACAAAGAGCTAGTCGTAAATGGTTACGTCGATGCAAGCTTTGACACTGATCCGGACGATTCTAAATCGCAAACCGGATACGTGTTTATATTAAACGGTGGAGCTGTAAGTTGGTGCAGTTCTAAACAAAGCGTCGTGGCGGGATCTACATGTGAAGCGGAGTACATAGCTGCTTCTGAAGCAGCAAATGAAGGAGTCTGGATGAAGGAGTTCATTTCCGATCTAGGTGTCATACCTAGTGCATTGGGACCAATGAAGATCTTCTGTGACAATACTGGTGCAATTGCTTTGGCAAAGGAATCCAGATTTCACAAGAGGACCAAGCACATCAAAAGACGCTTCAATTCCATTCAGGACCAAGTCCAAGTGGGAGACATAGAGATTTGCAAGATACATACGGATCTGAATGTTGCAGACCCATTGACTAAGCCTCTCTCATGAGCAAAACATGATCAGCACCAAGACTCCATGGGTGTTAGAATCATTACTATGTAATCTAGATTATTGACTATAGTGCAAGTGGGAGACTGAAGGAAATATGCCCTAGAGGCAACAATAAAGTTATTATTTATTTCCTCATATCATGATAAATGTTTATTATTCATGCTAGAATTGTATTATCCGGAAACATGATACATGTGTGAATACATAGACAAAACTATAGTCACTAGTATGCCTCTACTTGACTAGCTCATTAATCAAAGATGGTTATGTTTCCTGACCATAGACATGTGTTGTCATTTGATTAGGGGGATCACATCATTAGGAGAATGATGTGATTGACATGACCCATTCTGTTAGCCTAGCACTTGATCGTTTAGTATACTGCTATTGCTTTCTTCATGACTTATACAAAGTTCCTACAACTATGAGATTGTGCAACTCCCGTTTACCGGAAGAACACTTTGTGTGCTACCAAATGTCACAACGTAACTGGGTGATTATAAAGGTGCTCTACAGGTGTTTCCGAAGGTACATGTTGAGTTGGCATAATTCGAGATTAGGATTTGTCACTCCGATTGTCGGAGAGGTATCTCTGGGCCCTCTCGGTAATACTCATCACCTAAGCCTTGCAAGCATGTAACTAATGAGTTAGTTATGAGATGGCGTATTATGGAACGAGTAAAGAGACTTGCCGATAACGAGATTGAACTAGGTATTGGATACCGACGATCAAATCTCGGGCAAGTAACATACCGATGACAAAGGGAACAAAGTATGTTGTTATGCGGTTTGACCAATAAAGATCTTCATAGAATATGTAGGAACCAATATGGGCATCTAGGTCCCTCTATTGGTTATTGACCGAGAATGGTTTTAGGTCATGTCTACATAGTTCTCGAACCCATAGGGTCCGCACGCTTAACGTTTCGATGACAGTTTTATTATGAGTTTATAAGTTTTGATGTACCGAAGTTTGTTCGGAGTCCCGGATGTGATCACGGACATGACGAGGAGTCTCGAAATGGTCGAGACATAAAGATTGATATATTGGAAGCCTATGTTTGGACTTCGGAATGGTTCCGGGTGAAAACGGGATTTTACCAGAACACCGGGGGGTTACCGGAACCCTCCCGGGGGTTAATGGGGCTTAATGGGCCATGAGGGAGAAGAGGAAGGGCCGGCAAGGGCAGGCCGCGCGCCCCCTCCCCCCTAGTCCGAATAGGACAAGGAGAGAGGGGGCAGCGCCCCCCTTCCCTCTTTCCCTCCCCCCAAGTCCTAATCCAACTAGGAAAGGGGGGGGAGTCCTACTCCCGGTGGGAGTAGGACTCCGGCGCGCCTCCTCCTAGGGCCGGCCGCACCCCCCCTTGCTCCTTTATATACGGGGGCGGGGGGCACCCCATATATACACAAGTTGATCTACGGATCGTTCCTTAGCCGTGTGCGGTGCCCCCTTCTACCATATTCCACCTCGGTCATATCGTCGCGGAGTTTAGGCGAAGCCCTGCGCCGGTAGAACATCATCATCATCACCACGCCGTCGTGCTGACGGAACTCATCTCCGGAGCTCGGCTGGATCGGAGGCCGGAGATCGTCATCGAGCTGAACGTGTGCTGAACTCGGAGGCTCCGTACGTTCAGTGCTTGGATCGGTCGGATCGTGAAGACGTACGACTACATCAACCGCGTTGTGATAACGCTTCCGCTTATGGTCTACGAGGGTACGTGGACATACACTCTCCCCTCTCGTTGCTATGCCATCACCATGATCTTGCGTGTGCGTAGGAAATTTTTTGAAATTACTATGTTCCCCAACAACTTCTTCTTGAATAAATCAGTTAGTGCCTTGGTGTGCTAGGGATACATATGGAATGAAGGTTGCGAGCCTGTCAAACCATAGCATACTTCGCACATGCATGATTGACTTGGGATGGTACCCAAGGAAGCATAAACGAACTTTCTCAAATTCACGGCGGCAACTTGCTTCAAATGCACATGAACTAGAGGAAGCCACTTCTTTCATCCAACATATTCTTCATGATCAGGCACGAAGATAATGCTTACAAAAGTCTCCAATGCTAGCTTTAATGTTTCACATGGATCATGGGGGGGACAAGATGTTGCTGATGGGCTCAACAGCAACTCATCGGAATTTCCATATCACTGGACTTCCACCATCATGTGAACACGGTGATAGCATTGGTCAGACCAAAAGATGTAATGGTGTATGCTCGAGGAAAATCCACGAGTAAGACAACATTACGAACATCGTTGGTTCTGACTTGATTTGAGGATAGTCCATACTCAAATCAAAGTTTTGGCAAGACAATAAGTCCAACAACTGATCACGAGGATCAATCAATGAAGACATTACCTTTCTTCAACAAACACACACAAGGATATCCCTTGGAGATGAACTAAGTCAGGTGAGCTTTTATCTTCCAACTCTCCAAGTTGTTGTTTAGCTTAACCAACTAGCTCAGGGGTATCCAACACAGATTCTTGGAGAAGAGGATGGTTTATAAGAAACTAACTTGATCACGAACTCAACATAGCGGTCAGGTGACAACCTGGTGATACGTCCGAGAATATATTCGGAAAATCACGAACCACCGGTATTTTACTAAGCTCGAGAACAATCTTGCTTTCAGGGCAAGACAATATGATCAAATATGCAAGGGACTAAATAATCCTAACTATTGTTTGAAGAGTGCACCAGAAATAAGGACTAGGTAGCACGATCAATCTTAGGATGATGATTCAATAACCAACACGCTAAGAATGAGAATATTGTCCATTTACTACCAACCAACGAGGTTGCTGGAATATCAGTTTCACACATCACAGTTCACTTGTTAGCATTCCGGTTACAATAACACGGGGCCGAGGAATGAATAATGATAGCGAGAAGTATCACTACATCAAGAATTTACAAGAGCTGGTGCAATTCCCATGACATTCCCGACATAAATAGGTAATGCTCCAAGGTAGAACAGAACAAAAGCTGGTTTGGCATTTGATCTGTAGAATACAACTACTTTGACTCAATCCTAGAAATTGATAAGGTACTGGAGTTTGTTTCTCCTAGTCATTCCGAACAGAATGGCTTGACGGACCACAGGATTAATAGGCATCGATAAACGAATGTACACATACCCTTGACTATCAATTGATAGACGGGGGTCAGAATACAACTAGAGAGGGACAACTCAAAGGAACATATACTTTTCTGAGTTGTGGATGCATAGATTAGTATGTCGAACCAAGTTCAACATATTTCTTCCGGATAACCCATGCAGAAAAGTAGAACTGGCAGAGTCATGATTATGAATGGAGAACTCCTCAAGAGTACTCTGATTGTGATCTTTTGGTGCAAATAACTTCTGCCCTAATGGTTCATGGTATTTGGAAGAAGGAAATACCACGGACCTCGAGGACTATCGCAAGGTTACTAATAATCTAAAGGAACTAGCAAACACTATCAACATGAAGTAAGTAGGGTGAATCTCGGGTTCAAAACCCAGGAGTAGAATACCTACTAACTAAATTGCATCACGGGATGCTTTCGAGAATGGTGGCCAGAATCATCACACTGGGGACACAAAGCATGGCTAAGATTACTAGTGACACTCTAGGACACCTAGGGTCATAATGATAACTCCAACATATGTGTAAAGGTAACAGAGTGCCTCAACTCACCGATCGGTGTAGTTGATCTGGCCCAAAGGGACATCGAAACGAGAGGAAGGGATTTTGCAAATGCTTCAGACTATTTAGAAACCTAGGATGACTCGGACAGCATAACGGCTATAAATGCTCAGAAAAGATTTGAGATATCTTGCAGAAATGGTGGCATAACCACTCAACATCACAAAAGCAAGGTTCCGAGACCAGCTATGAACATACAGAAGTAGTAAAAGCTTAACTGAGATTTGAAACTATCAATTCTATGTCTATGGATTAGTAACACATCATCCTGATAGATAGATGAGAAGGCCTAGTTCTTAATCCCCGTAGAAGAGAAGAGGATGACTCAGATCAGAAGGCCATGAGGTATAAGGAGTAAAAAGAGCCTTACGTTCCCTTCCACAATCAATTCCCTTACATAACTAAAGCATTTCTAGACACAACTTCGACCGGTTTGGCTTGGTAATCCTACAGGCAGTCAGGCTCTGATACCAAAGCTGTTAGGACCCCGACTCAATGCCACATCGATCTAGCATATCACTTTGCGGCTTCAAGCACGGTATTCCCACGGGTGTCGCCTTACCTTTGTCCGGGACCGTTTGCGCCTTTTGGCACATGTATATGGTAGTGTCGCTAGCATCCATATGATAAGGAGCCCGGGCTGACATGGCTAGTCATAAACCTAAAGTGGCACAAACTTACAGGGACAGGCATCCATGACCCAGCATCGAACGTGTCGGTCATCAGCGAGTGAATCCAGGCTGTAGCACTGGGCTAGCAGGACTCCGGTGAACCGGGCTGTAGCGGGCTAATAGGACTCCGGTATTCATCGCGTGGCATTTCCCCGAAGGGACAGACACAGGAACGAAGAAGGACACATGCCGGCCAGCCTAAGTGTTCCAGAGCAGTAGCAAGCTACCATGGCTCAGTGGAAGCACTAGGAGACATTTCCCGGTAAGAAAGGCAACTAAGGATAAACAACTAGATAGTTAGATCCCACACATACCAAGCATTTCAATAACATACACACAATATGCTCGATATGTGCAAATACAACATGGCATCACAACATGACTCTACGACTCAAGTAGTTTATTCAATAGGCTTCGAGGAGCGAGATATTACAAACATAAGTCTCATGACCCAACATTCAGAACATACAAGTCAAGGCACAAGCAGAAGCTCAAACATGTCTGAGTACAGACATCTACAAAAGAAAAAGGCTTTAAAGCCTGACTATCTACCAGATCCTGCCGAGGGCACAAGATCGTAGCTGAGGTAACAAGCTAAACATCGTAGTCCATGCGGAACTACTAACGAGACTGACGTCTCTCTGCAAAAACATAAAATAGGCAAACGTGAGTACAAATGTACCCAGCAAGACTTACATCAGATCTAGCTACATATGCATCATTATCAACAAAGGGATGGTGGGGTTTAACTGCAGCAAGCCAGCTTTGACTCGGTGGCTATCCTGAACTACTACTGCAAGTAACTCTTTTGAGGTGGCGCACACGAGTCCACATATTCACCATATCAATACACCACTATGGATCCGCTCCCGTCTCCCTACGAGAACGCCATCCATAGCACTCACGCTTATCTTGCGTATTTTAGAGTATCCACTTTCACTTGTCTATGAACTGTTATAGGCAACCCAGGAGTCCTTTACCGCGGACACGCCTATTCGAATAGATGATGTTAACCCTGCAGGGGTGTACTTCTTCATACATGTTTCCACCACTTAGCGTCTGCACACGACATGTGCTCGGCAGACTTCAAGCGAAAGCCGACGTGGGTGTAGACCACGACCTACCTAAACACTCAAGTCTCTGGTCCAGGTTTATCGCCTATTCAGGTTCCATCCGCAGGGAGTCCGGCCGAGGTTTCCACATACGGCCCCGAACGATGTGAACAGGGTTCCGAGACACCTAACGGGTGCCCGGTGTACCCGGCCACGTACCTACCGCATCACAGCCCACCCCACGGTCAGTGCTGTCCACGGCCTCCAGTAGGCTACAAACACCAGAAACTACTTGCAACTCCTGGACAGAGGACTAGGGTGAATAAGAAGCCGAGCGGGGTCATATTTCAGGGCCTAATGTATGGTAGTAGCTGAATCATGGATCACAAACACAGAACTCAGTTCCTAAGGACGACTTCAATGAGACAACCCACCATGTACTCCTACATGGCCTCTCACCGATACCTTTACCAAATCGTGTTCACACACTTAGCTCACACATAGTAGGACATGTTCCCACACCTCTGATTCATTCCCGATGAATCAGACCTGACTCAACTCTAAGCAATAGCAGGCATGACAAACAAGCATGAATGAGTAGGCACAACAGGGCTCAAACAACTCCTACTCATGCTAGTGGGTTTCATCTATTTACTGTGGCAATGACAGGTCATGCAAAGGATAAAGGGGTTCAGCTACCGCAGCAAGTAACAGATGAATCGTTGTTGTCCTAATGCAATAAAAGAGAGTAGGAGCGAGAGAGTAGGATTGTATCGGAATGAACAAGGGGGTTTTGCTTGCTTGGCACTTCTGAAGATAGCATTGAGTCTTCATCAGTGTCAACGATCACAACGTCGGTACAACGTCTACCGAGGGGGAACAACACCGGCAAACAGAGAAGAAACACGATCAATGCAATGCACAATATGATGCATGCTATGACATGGCAATATGAATGAGTTTTGGGCTAATGCAAGCTAGAACAGATTGAGATGAGTCCATTTGAACCAAAGATTCAAATGCAAACCCATTTTAAGAGGTTATATTAGTGCATTAACTTGCTTCACCTAAACAGCAAGGTTAATGTGTTCTAACATGCATGAAACCAGTGCAGATGGATAGATTGCATTTTTCTAATCATTTTTCATATATAATTTACTTCATTTGGAGTTACGGTTGAATTTCTATGAATTTTTGAAGTTTCCAAGATTTTCTGGAATTTCCTATATAAGAATAAATTCAGAAAAAGATTAACTGCGTCAGCATGACGTCGGGGTGATGTCAGCAGGTCAACTGGGTCGGCCAGGTCAAACCTGACCGGTGGGACCCACTGGTAAGTGACTCGGTTAACTAACTGAGATAATTAGTGCTAAATTAGCCCTAACTAAGCTGTCAGCAGTGCGGGGCCCGCGTGTCAGTGGATCATCTAATTAACTAGTTGACTAACACTATTTAAACCTAACACTAATTAAACAGGGGCCTGGGCCCGCTCGTCAATGAGAGAGAGGGGTCAAACCCCGCCGGTCAAAGCGGTCAACCCGCCGGCGTTTAGCCGCCAGCGAGGCCAGATGCGGCGGCGGGCTTCGGGTTTGGTCCTCCGTTGACCAAATCGACGGCGGAGATGCGCTACATGCTGCTGGTGGACTCGCGCGTTGAGTGGTGCAGGCGGTGTGTGCGCGGGTGGCTGGAGATGACGCCGGCGTCGAGCCAGGCGGCGGCCGGAGCTCGAGGGTGCACGGGAACGCGGCTGCAGCATGCAAACGCATGAACTAATGTGCTCAAGAGCCTCTACGCGATGTGACAAGCACAACGAACGCACACACGGGACCGATAGGTCACCGGGGCCACGCCAGCGACGAGCGCGGGCGGCGGCGGGTTCGGGCGTAGGTGGTTCGGTGGCTACGGCGGCCTACGGGGAAGAAGAGAGAGATGGACGGGGGGCAGAGGCTCACGGCGAGTCGGACGAGGGGGTCGGCGAGCTCGGAGACGGTCCGGAGTAGTCGGGGCGGCAAGGGGGATCTCCGGCGGCCGACGGCGAAGATGAAGATGATGGAGTCGCTTCGGGCGTCCCGCGGGCGCGTGCTTCGTCTTGAGGCTCCGTGGCGTCGAGGTGGAGCCTTTGGGCATGGCGGAAGGGTGAGAGGGTGGCCCTGGGCACGGTGGCAGTGAACGGCGGCGGCGGTCGCTCTCGGATGCGTGCGAGAGAGAGAACAGAGGAGGGGGAAGGGTCCAGGGAGAGTGAGAGAGAGGCCAGGGGTGTCGTGGCGTCTCCGTGGCGCTCTCAGAAGAGTTGGGGCGTCGCGGTGGAAGCAGGAGCTGGCGCGCGCGCGGCGACCACACTCCCTGCCTACTGGCGCTGGGAGGAAGACGACAGAGGGGTTGCGGTGGTGGGCTGGGCCGCCAGGTGGGCTGGCCAGCTGGGCCGCAACAGGTAGGTGGCCAGGTAACTTCTCTCTCTCTTCTAATTTAGTTTCTGTTTACTATTTCTCTGTAATCTTTAGGGCTTTATTAAAAATACTAATGCTATCCCAAAAATCATGAAACTTGCTCAAGCCCACTGTTTGGAAAATATCCAACAACAAACATTTAAGTTTATGATTATTTGAGCATTTAAAATATTTTATAGTTTTTAAATGCCCAAATGCAAATACAATATGAATTAATTCAAAAATCCAGAATGGCCTAAAAATATGTGCATCATTTTTGTCAGAGGTGCTGGACCAATTCAAAAATGATGAACATTTCTAAAGGCAGTTTGGGATCATTGAAAAGATTTAAGTTTGAACCTGGTTTAATTCCATTTGCTGCTGGGGTTCCGACAATCCCCATTTCAAGTTTCATGAAATTTAAATATGATGCATGAGTGCAGTTGCAACTATTTCACTCAGGTATTCTAGGGCTGTGACAAGTTCATATCGATGTTATGTGAAATAATGCATATATGGTTCATTGCATATTCATGGCATGCTATGACTCAGTGAAAAATTATTTGCAAGATGAAACTTGATAATAAACCAACTTGAACATGTTGTTGATCGAGTCATGGTGCCACTGAATCGAGCTTGCCAAGTGCAACCACATTTTCCTTTATGGGGAGGCCCTTTCTCGGTCTATTGTTATGCCTCTCACCAGTGCCTCCAAGTAGGGAAGGTTATGCGCTTGCGCTACCCTGGCCCGGAAGGCAGGCATAGCCTTCTGTGCCCGTAGTTGTTATGGTACCATGTCCCCGTTTGGGATGATTGTTTTGCCACGACGGTGGTCGTGGATGTTCGGAGTGCCGTCGGGCCCACCCATGACTTAGCCCAAAGGGGAGTTGGTCGGAGTGGCCGGGAGAGTGTCATGGCAATAGATTGGTTCTGTCGGAATGCTGTTGGTCCACCCTAATGGGAGTTCAAGGCCAAGGGTTCTATGGTGTGGGTACAGTGTGCTAACCTCTACAGAGCGTATTTGATCTATCGATAGCCACGTCCTCGGTCATGGACACAAGTTCGTAGTAGGTCACATCGTGGATCAATAGAAATATTAAACTTGCACACTTAATGTATTCTTGTGGCACTGGTTATGTTGGTGAAGTTGTTAAGACCATCGAGATGGTTTTGTTTGTGATCCAGAGGTGATCATGTTGGTATGATGAGGTTCGTGGTTACGAGGTAACCGAGATGGTAAGTAGGTCTGAAAGGCCCTGTTATGACTTATGAGCACAATCACTTCATGAGTAGCATGTTAATTCTTGCATTAAACCTGCCTAAATATCATTGTTGTTGTTTGCCATTGTTGCTTTGTTTGTGTGAGATTGCGAGTACATTCAAAGTACTTACCTGGCATGTCATGCCAGTTTCAAGAGAAGTCATATCGGAGTTGGAGTTGCACCGTGCATCATAGTCTAGACCATGTCCACATCAGTGTCCCTGTGAGATGGAGTCCTTCTGCGTTGTTGTTACGCTGCCGCATAGTTTTATCGTGATGTCGAGGCCCCTGCTCATGTCTAGTAAATAATGTACATATGTTTAGCAGCACAATATGTGCCACTTGGCCTCACTACTTGATATAATATCGACTCTATGCTTCAATAAAGCGGTTGTTTTTCTGTACCAAGTTGTTGTGTATTGCCAGAAACTTGATCTCTGGGTCGGCAATGCAAGGTAAACCGGTTGCTCTGAGCCGGGGTGCCACACCTTCCCTTCCATAGTGAATGTAATGGTAATCAAACCTTGGGTTCTTATGCAAATGGTGTATATGATTACTATGATGTCCGATGTGGAACAAATAGAAGATTTTGTTGATTTTATGTGCTCTTATGAAATTGAACCTTTATTGGAAAAGTATAAAGATTATGATGATGCTCTTTACAGATCTAAAAATTATGCTATACTTAAATGTTGCTATGAAAATTATAAATACAATGCCGATATTAATGAATTTATTGAGAAGGTCTCCGCTATCCAAGAAGAGAATAATATTTCATAGGAATCTATGGAAGAAGAAATTTCTGAAATTGTGAGCTCATTATATGAAAAAGATGAGGGGGGGGGGCGGATAACGAAAGGAGGAAAAGCGTATTAGCAACCCATGCCCACCTTCTAATGAGAGTAACTCTTCAACTCATACATTTTAATTTTCCTTCGTGTTTACCGAAGGATGAATAATGCTATGATCTCTTGGATTCGTTTGAAATATCCCTTTCTGATGAACTTGATGCTTGATATGTTTATGACCATGATGCCAATACGAATGATGCTTACGGAGATGAAATTGCTATGGTTCCTTAATAATGAAATTGTTGCAATTGCACCCACACATGATAGTCCTATTATCTTCTTGAATTCTCCCAACTACACTATGTCGGAGAAGCTTGCACTTATTAAGGATTATGTTCATGGGTTGCATTTTACCATTACACATGATAATTTTAATGGATATAATATGCATGTGCTTGATTCTCCTACTTGCAATTATTATGAGAGAGGAACCACATCTCCACCTCTCCATGTTTGCAATACTATAAAATTGCAAGAAACTACTTATGTTATGTATCGGCCTATATTATGTGCGCATGAATTATTCTTTTATGACATGCCGATGCATAGGAAGTGAGTTAGACTTCCCCATTATATGATATATGTTTCTTTGTGGTCACTAGTAAATTATAAATCTTTGTTAATTAAAAATTGGCTTTTATATACCTTGGGATCTAGGTGGATCAATTACTTGAGCACTTTATGTCTTGCTTAATGGCTTTAAAGAAAGCGTTGCCTGGGAGTCAACCCGAAAGTTTTAGAGAGTCAATTTATTCAGTTGTGTGCTTTTAAAAGGTTAAAAAAACAAAAAAATGTAGAGGGGGACCTAAAACTTTTCAAAAAGATAAGTGAAAGTGAGACAGATGAGCAATGTGTAAGTGGGGACTAGCCTTGAAGTTTGTTCATGCCCATAGAAACTTTGTGAACCTTGATTAGAGAAACTTTCCAACAAAAGTAATTATACTCTTGTACAAATCCATTGTATTATAAAAATAATGTGCCAAGATTTACCTTTAGGGTGTTTAAATTGCTTGTTTGGTATGTGCAGTGCAGAGATAAAAACTTTGGCTGTTGTATTTGAACTTACATATTTTATCGGAACCTCTAAAGTTTCTGAAACTTTTACATAGTAATTCTATTAAAAAAATTACTTCCTAATGTTTTAGAATTTTTGGAGTTACAGAAGTATATGTACCATCTGAATCTTTACGGGCTATCCTATTTTCACAAATTGCTGTTATAGTTTCTTTATCTGCTTATGTTTGCAATTTTTCCAAGCCCCATTGACGTGGGAGCATCAGAATTGTGTAGGCATACATTAGGTAATATTTGGATTATAATTATACAATATTTTTACAGCAAGACATGATGGGATTTGATGTTATATGTACTAACCCTCTAATAAAAGTTTGGTTAAGTTTTGTGTGGGTGAAGTGTTCAAAGATCGAGGAGGTATCGATATGAGAAGAATAAAGAGAGGCAAGAGTTCAAGATTGGGGATTCCCAAGGCACCCCAAGTAAATATGCAAGGAGACTCAAGCGTCTAAGCTTGGGGATGCCCCAGAAGGCATCCCATATTTCTTCCTCGACAATTATCGGTATGTCTCGGTTTTTGCTTTCTTCACATGACATGCGTAAATTCCTGGAGTGTCATGTCTTTTTATTTTTATTTTTAGTAATGCACTGTTCTGGCATGAGATAGTCCTTGGTTTATTTATAGAATTCTCTTTGCACTTCACTTATATCTTTTGAGTGTGGCTTTATAGAATGCTTCGTGTGCTTCACTTATATATTTTGAAGTTTGGATGCTCGTTTCTCTACATTGGAGCACCATTATTTGTAGAATGCTCTTTTGCTTTAGTTATATTTGTTAGAGCGTAGAAGAGTCTTTTGTAGAAGAATTAAACTTGCATGCTTCAATTATATATATTTAGAGAGTTGACACTTAACAGGAATTGGCATTCATATGGTTAGTCATAAAAGCCTGCATAAAACTTGTAGATCATTCAATATGATATGTTTGATTCCCTGCAATAGTTTTGCGATATTAAGATGATAATATGTGGGTATATTAGTTGATAATCATGGTTTAGTAAAACAATCAATGATAAAGTTTGTGATTCCCGAAGGATGCACGTATAGCCACTTGTTTTCCGATGAAGTTGGAGCATAACTTATTCCGGATTGGAATCCTTTGTGTTTTCCGGACGGGGCGCACGATGGTTAACTCCTCCCAACCTCCCCCCCTAGGGGCATGCGAGTAGAACTTTGCTTCGAGGGCTATCCAATTTTCAAAATAAGTAAATGAGTTCTTTATGACTAATGTGACTTTGTGGACTTAAGCACT
Source organism: Triticum dicoccoides (assembly GCF_002162155.2). Taxonomy (NCBI): domain Eukaryota; kingdom Viridiplantae; phylum Streptophyta; class Magnoliopsida; order Poales; family Poaceae; genus Triticum; species Triticum dicoccoides. The sequence goes on from NC_041387.1 coordinate 125,489,978, forward strand.
CCCACCTATCCATATTTTGCTAGCCTCTTTGGTACTATGCAATGCCCATTCTCACCTTGAGACTTGGTGCAAACTTCGCCGGTGCATCCAAATCCCGTGATATGATACACTCTATCACACATAAGCCTCATTATATCCTTCCTCAAAATAGCCACCATACCTAACTATTATGTCATTTCCATAGTCATTCGGAGATATATTGCCATGCAACTTCCACCATCATCATATACATGACTTGTGTTCATTATCATGTTGCTTTGCATGATCGTAAGATAGCCAGCATGATATTTTCATGGATTGTCTGTTTTTTGATATCTTTGCCACACTAGATCATTGCACATCCTAGTACATTGACAGAGGCATTCATATGTAGTCATACCATCCAGTTTATCAAGTTGTAAGTAAATAAAAGTGTGATGATCATCATTTTTAGAGTTTTGCCCCTACCAGTGAGGAAAATAATGGTGCAAACTAATGAGTCATAAAAAAAGTTGGGATGAAGTCCATGAGACCGTTCTAAAAAAGAGGCCAAAAATATCCCATGAGAAAAGAGAAAAATAAATAAGAGAAAAAATGAGAGAAAAAGAGAGAGGGGGCACACTACTATCCTTTTACCACACTTGTTCTTCAAAGTACCACCATGTACTTCATATAGAGAGTTTTCATATATTGCTAGTGGGATCTTTACATTATAGAACTTGGCTTCTATATTTTGATGACGACCTTCATCAAATGCTTGAGGTCATGAGCAAGCAAGTTGGATGCACACCCACTTAGCTGCATTAGGAGAGCTTTCACACTTATAGCTCTAGTGCATCCATTGCATGGCAATTCCTACTCCTCACATTAACATAGATTGTAAGGCCTCTCCATTGCCTAACGATCAGCCGCGTTGATGTGAGACTTTCTTATATTTTTGTCTTCCCCTACAAACCCCAATCATCACTCTCTTTGCCACTTGTAGTGCTAAATCCAAGGCTCACGCTCATGTATTGAGTGAAGTTGGAAGAGTTGAAGTGAGAAAAAGTATGATACAATTGCCTGATTTGGCAACGGGCTACTCATGATTTATACTTTATGCTAGGAAGGCTAAGCATGCTAAGCTATATGGCTTTTGCAGGGATAGTGTTCTTTAGTATTCTTTATTTTGGAGGGCATGCTTATTTGTTAGTATGCCTGAGTATTGATATCTTTATACCAAATGATATACTATTGCCTTGAATCACTCGTATCGTAATATTCATGCCATCATTAGATTATTTGATCAAGATTATGCTAGATAGCATTCCACATAAAAAATTATCTTTATTTTATCATTTACCTACTCGAGGACGAGCAAGAATTAAGCTTGGGGATGCTGATACGTCTCTGTCGTATCTATAATTTTCAATTGTGATGCCATTATCCTGCTATTTCCACATACTTTTGACAACAATTTATATGATTTTCTTCGACTAACATATTGATCTAGTGCCCAGCTCCAGTTCCTGTTTGTTGCATGTTTTTGTTTCATAGAAAAACCATATCAAGCGAAGTCCAAACATGATAAAATTTTATGGAGATTTTTTTGGAATCTATGTGAATTTTAGGCGCAAGAATCAACACAAACGGAGGCCCATGGGCTTCACAAGGGGGCAGGGCGTGATGTGGTGTCTTGTGGACACCTCATAAATTGGTTGGAGCTCTTCTTTGGGCGCAATGAAGCTTATATCGGGAAAATTTCGTGTTAAAATTTCAACCAGGTCAGAGTTACGGATCTCCTGATATTTAAGAAATGGTGTTCGGCCAGAAAACAGAGTCAGGAAACACACACACACACACACACACACACATAGAGAGAGAGAGAGAGAGAGAGAGAGAGAGAGAGAGAGAGATCCAATCTCGGAGGGGTTGCTGCCCTTCGTGAGACATGGCGGCCAAGGACCAAAGGGGAAACCCTCCCCCATCTAGGGGGAGTCCAAGCAAGAAGAAGAAGGAGGGGGCTCTCTCCCCTCTCTCCGGTGGCGCCGGAGCACCCGCCAAGGGAACTATTATGGAGGCGATCTACTCCAGCAACTCCACCATCTTCCCTCATCTATTATCAGCGGTCCACTCTCCCGCAACCTGTTGTACCCCCTACTTAAATATGGTGCTTTGTGCTATATTTATTATCCAATGATGTATAGCCATCCTATGATGTTTGACTAGATTCTTTTTTCCCTATGGGTTGATTGATGATCTTGATTGGTTTGAGTTGTATGTTTTATTTTGGTGTTGTTCTATGGTTCCTTCCGTGCCGCGCACACGTGGGGGATTCCCACCATAAGGTGTTGCAATATGTTCATGATTTGCTTATTGTCAGTTGCGAGAGTGACATAAGCCTTAACACGGATAAGCGGGTTGTTGCATATGGGATTAAAGAGGACTTTACACTTAAAGCTATGGTTGGGTTTTACCTTAATGATCTTTAGTACTTGTCGATGCTTGCTAGAGTTATAATTATAAGTGCATATGATCCAAGTACGGAAAGTATGTTAGCTCATGCCTCTCCCTCATATAAAATTGCAATAATGATTATCAATCTTGTTATCAAATGCCTAGGAAAATTTCGCAAATCCTACCACCACTTTTCCACACTCGCTTTACTAACTTAACTGTTCTTATATTAAAACAAAACCTAATTTTTATTTTTATGTTCTTTATTATATTGCAAACTTATCCCATTACACCTACAAAGTAGTTTATTACTTGTTTCTAGGTAAAGCAAATGTTGGTGTGCCTAGAGTTGTATCGGTGGTCGATAGAACTTGAAGAGAATATAAATTATACCTTTAGCTCCTCATTGGGTTCGACACTCTTACTTATCAAAAAAGTTTACAAATGATCCCTTATACTTGTGGGTTATCACAGTGCCAAATCCACCCCACGGCAACTTTGGCCATTAGAAAAACTGTGGTCTTAGTGGGTTTCTCCAAAATGTTAACCACATAGAGATCATTCTTGACATGCCCAACAAAGGCTACTTTAAGATTTTTGCTCCACAAAAGGGCCACGGTATCAATATCAAAGAATGTAGCAAATCCCATAAGTACAAGTTGATAAACAGAAAGTAAATTATATGCAAGGGTCTCAACAAGAATGACTTTCTCAATGGTTAAATCTTGAGAAATGTCAACCTTGCGAAGACCCAATACCTTAGATAATAAAGCATCACCAAATTGGACATGGGTGGGCATAGATGGGCTTGGTTGCACGCCCACCACCAAGTCCTTGCTTCCAGTCATATGATTTGTAGCTCCACTATCAAGCAACCACAACACCCCGCCGGAAGCAAATTCCTTGTTGGTGGCTTTTTCCATGAGGCACTTGGGAGTGGCAATGAGGTTCTCATTGGGGGAGTCGAAGAGAGACACCGAGGTTGGGGAAGAGGTGCCAATGGCAACGAAGGCCATTGTGATCCCTTCACCACTAGCATAATCATCATCATTGGAGTTGTACTCTTCGAGCGCCACAAAACCTTTTTGAGGCACCTTCTTCATGAAGTTGTTCTTGTTGGGGAAAGACTTGGCCTTGTCCTTGTGGGTGAGCTTGCCTCCATTGTCCTCCCTCTTCTCATAGGGGCAATCCACGATTAAGTGACTCACATTGCCACAATTGTAGCAAGTCCTCACACGTTGACTCTTGCCCTTGGAGCCACTTGAGTTGTTCTTGGGCTTGGAGTAGTTGGGCTTGGAGTTTCTCTTGTTCCCCAAAATTGCCTTGACGCAAGAGCCATGTGCTCGTGGTAAGCATCTTCGGTGTCTTCCGGGCAACACTCTTCTCCATCCTCTTCTTCCTCTTCCGGAATTGCCTTGGCCTTCAAAGCAAGGTTGGACTTCTTTGACCGTTGGACACGAGCGATTGCATTGTTGGTGGTCTTGTTCAAGATGTTCATTGCAACGAACTCATCCAACACATCACTTGAAGACAAGGTGTGGAAGTCTGGTCTTTGACGGATCATGGAGGACATACTTTTGTTGAAAGGCATAATGGCATTGAGGTCACCTGTTTCCTTGCTCCCATGGCCTCCGCAAGAGTACTCAATCTTTGGTAAAGCTCACAAGGATCTTCATCTTCAATCATCACAAACACATCGGCCTCATCAAGCACGACCTCAAAGTTGGAGAGTTGAATGGTCAAGCTTCCCTTGTACAAGGAGTTGATGTGCTCCCATGCATCTTTGTCGATGGTGAATGGACGCAAGTAAGGAAGCTCTTAGGGAGGCATTGTGGCTTGAAGGATGAACAATGCAGAGTGATTGAGTTGATTGTCCACTTCTTCCCTTGGGGTCATGTTGCTTGGATCATGAGGGTAGAGGCGTTGCTCAATAACCCTCTAGAATTGTGTTGAGTTGTAGTTCAAACTATACTTGATACAAAAAACCAATTAGGAAAATCATTCAAATCAAGCTTATGTGGTGGCACATGAGAGTTAATATGATGTTAGGGGACCGATCCTCCATAGATCGGGAGAGGGACAACCACAACATGGGTGCCCAACCCATTCTTTCCTTGAGGTGACAAAGGCTTAGTGCTATTAGTTGTGTCCTTGACGGAGTTGGCATCCGTATCTGAAGAAGTAGAATTAACTACTACCTTGGGTATGGTGGAAGGGTTCAAGACATCAAGGAATTCTTTTAACATGGATTTGACTTCGATCATCATAGATGATCTAAGTGAGGACATAGCCTCATTTAGAACATCTCGGGTAACTACAGTCATCTCCATGGCCGCGGGGATCTCCCCATCCCTATCCCCATCGTCAACCATACTCTTTAGGCGGTAAAGCCCTTAAAAGGAGACGAGGCTCTGATACCGATTGAGAGGATGTATATGGTTGACTAGAGGGGCGTGAATAGGAAACTACCATTTTTTAGTTGTTTTAATCAAATTAGGGTTAACCACAAATAGGTTGTGTAGATATGCAACTAGGTGGACAACCTATGTGATGAGCACAACAATAAGCACACAAACAAGCAGAAGATACAAACACAATAAAAGCTTGCACAAAGTAAAAGTAAGAAGTAACCACAAATGAAGACGATGAGGACGGGGATCTATTATCGAAGTTCCCTCCTTTTGAGGGAGGTATATCTCTGTTGGAGTGGTGTGGAGGCACAATGCTTCCCAAGAAGTCACTAAGGCCACCGTATTCTCCTCATGCCCTCGCACAATGCAAGATGCCATGAATCCACTAGCAGTGCCCTTAAAGGTGGTGACCGAACCTTTACAAACAAGGTTGGGGCACTCTCCACAACTTAATTGGGGGCTCCCAACACCACCACAAAGCTTCACCATAATGGAATGTGGCTTCGGGGTGACCTCTTCCTTCTAGGGTGCCCAAACACCCAAGAGTAACAAAATCCACACAAGTAAGTATGGGGGAATCAAATTTCCTCTGATGGAGTGTAGATCTAGGTCCCCTCCCTCAATGTCTAGCAAATCAACAAGTTTTTTTGGCTAGAAAAGAAGATTGGGTAACAAACGTCAAAGGGGATCAATGGAGGAGAGAGAGAGAGGCAAGAGCTGAGGTGGAGGCAGAAGAACCACTCCCTTTTATAGCCCACTCCAATTCCAGGAGTTCTGTTGCAGTTTGCACCACAACGGTACAACAAGTGTACGGACTGGTACAACAGCTGCAAGTGAGAACCCTAGTTTTAGTTCCCTGGGCTGTGCAAGTGGAGGCGGCACCGGTAGTACCGCTGAGACACGCTCGGCAGAACAATCGGCCAGTTACCATATGGTACCGGACCAGTACCCGTGCGGAATCACCTGCGAGTAGTACCGCCAGGTTGGAGCTTCTGCGGCGGCTAAGTTCGGAGTGGTACAACCGCTCCGAAACAACTGGTTATATCGGGCACGAATTCCACCGAGAGCAATCGGGCCACCATCGCCCTACCATCGCTTAGGAACAATAGGGAATCACCCCGAAGCAGTTCTTGAGCCGGTGGTTGAGGCGGTACAACCGCCACCCAGTAACCCTGGAGTGTTAGTAACCCTAGCGGTACAACCGCCAAGGGACAAGCAGTACGACCGCTCAGCCGGCTCTTGGAGGGTGCTCACCTGAGGGAATCACCCCCAGGTGGTGGTTGTACTAGAAGTCCCGGCCACACCAGTACAACCGCTCCAAAAACGGTACAACCGCTCCTGCAGTACAACCAGCACAACAGTAGAAAAGAAGATTCTTTCCTCAAACGGAAGGGAAATATGTGGGTGCAATATAGGTGTGTACATACTTTGATTCACCTAGTACCCTCCGATGCATATTCCCTCTTTATAGTACGGATCTTCTACAACCACAAAAATAAAAGCATCGGAAACACGTCTTTGATCTTTTTTGTCCAGAGGGAATACTGTCGGGGGGATGAACCCCGGGCAGGCAACGGAACCCGGATCCTTTTCAAAAACAACGGGGCTAGCATCGCCCCTCAAGACGGCCCTCTCTTGGCCGGGTGGCTCGACCCGGCCAGGCCCCTCGACCCGGCCGAACTCTCCGACCTGGCCAAGCTCCTCGACTCGACATCGACAAACATCGCAAGGCAGCCGAACCTGGCACACCAAGGCTATCCCAACAAGCCAGCTCCACCCCTGACGTATTCCTTAACCCATCCACGGGTCAGCTCCCGTCCCATCCAGGCCGTACGATGGGACGAGTCTTCACCCACCGATTACCGAGGCAACAGTGCCCCGCCCATGCCTCTGGTCAGCCGAAGCGTGGCAACAGTGCCCCTCACCTGCCCACTGACCAGGGCCAGCGTGGCAATAGTGCCCCCATCGTCACCACTGACGCCAGCAAGCGGCAACCTGACAGAGCGCCACTGTACCCTACTCGACTTGGCCACTCCCTGACGATCGAGAAGACGGCGAACAGTCCCCCTAGGCACATGGGGCCCGCACCTAGGGGAACCCGGCGAACCACAGGCACCCAACGGGTCCCAGCCCCGGGTCCCCGGACACTAACGACCCAGCCCTACGGGCTTGTAACATTACCATTGTACCCCTGGGGGGTTGGCCTATAACCCCCCCAGGAGCCCTCGCGTATACGGGCAAGCAGTAACCACTCAGGAAATAGCCAACCGATCAGTACAACACACCTAGGGAGAAGGAGCAGCCTAAGCCTTGGCCTGCCTCCCTTCTTCCTCCATACAGCTCTAGGAGCAACCTTGTACCCTTGCATATCAACCATACTCGGCAGTACTAGGGGTGTTATCTCTCCGGAGAGCCCCGAACCTGGGTATGTCTTGTGTCCCACGCTCGCTCATGCCAACCCCGCCTCTAGAGCCCACCAGTGCCCTCGAGTCTCCTCCTCCTCTCTTTAGCCATCACATGGCATCTGCCGTGCGCCCACCATGATAGTTGGCGCCCACCGTGGGGCAGCTCGAGGTCCTGGCCAGAAGCATGCTTCAGACGGGGCTCCTCTTCGACTCCGACGAGCCCGTGACGTTGGCGGACGATGTCATCGACGCACTCGCGCCTCCTTCACTGCACTACGCATCTCCGACGCGCCTGCGGCCGTTGAGTACCCCAGCGAGGTATTCGACTTCTCCGACTCCCCCCTCTCCCTCGGCGGCATCTCTGCCGGGGCAATGGACGTCCATGTGGAGGTCTTCGCCACTGGCATAGATGCCTCCTCCTCGTCGAGCGTGGCGAGGAAGGCCGCCGAAGCCAAGGCCGCAGCGGAGCGGGCCGACATGTCCAAACTGTTGCGTGCCGCAGTGCAGAGCCTCCACGTCCCCATCGGCACTGACATCGACACCTCCAACGTCGCTGAGGCCCGGGCCCAGCTCGGGGAGAGACGCTAGCAGATGCTGGACCTGACTGAGACGCTCGCCCCCACGCAATGTCGCCTGGAATCTGCTCAGCTGCAGTGCAACGCCGCTTATCGCTTCACGCCTACCACGGCCAAGCCGAGCCGGATCGCCGATGTGCTAGCCCGGGGCAGAGCGATCGGGCGCGCCCTCGGCGCCATCCCGACCGTCTACAAGACTCCTGTGAAGAACATGCGCGCTGCCCAGGCGGCCGCGATCGGCCTGGATCAGCTCACGGGCGAGGAGCTGAAGGAGCGCATCAAGTAGATGCACGACCTCCTCGACGCGGCCAACATGCAACAGATCACCTCAACCAACTCGCCAAGCCGGCGGGATCCGGCTCCGCCCGCGTTGTCGGACCCGGCGATCATCAGCACACGACATCCACACCACCCGGCGAGGCGCACTCCGACTGAATCTGGACTCGGTGCGACCCGGCCCCGATGGCTTAGGTGATGAGCCAGCCCTGGAGAACAGACGTGGACCCGGCCAGCCTGGTTGGTGTCCGGCTCCAACTGACCCGGCCCCCCGTGGCCCAGTAGCCATCCGACTCGGTGCACGCGCCATCGACGACACCGACGCTCGCCACCGCTTCGACCGGCTCACCTTCTCCCTGAAGGTGGAGGAGAGCGGTGCCCTTGGGCCAGCGTGCTTCGGCTCACGCATCCGGGAGGAGCCCTTTCCGAAAGGGTTCACACTCCCCCGGGACACCCCAAAGTACAACGGAACCATGAAGCCGGTGGACTGGCTCACCGACTACACCACCACCATCGGCATCACCGGCGGCAACCACCGACTTGCCGTGTGCTACGCACCGCTTGTTCTCCAAGGGTCGGCTCATACCTGGTTGAATAGTCTGCCGATGGGCAGCGTCAACACATGGGTCGATTTCGAGCAGGCCTTCGTCTGCAACTTCACGGGGACTTACAAGCGACCCGGCCGCCCCAACCAGCTCGCCATGTGCGTGCAGGGGCCGACGGAGACCGGCCACGAGTACCTCGCACGCTAGATCGAGCTCCGGAACAGTTGTGAGGGCGTCCACAAGGTTCAAGTGATCCAGTACTTCGTCAATGGGTGCCGGGACGGCACCCTCCTCAAGCACAAGCTCTTGCGCTCCGAGCCGGCCACCATGGTCGCGCTCATGGTGACGGCGACAAGTACGCCAACGCCGACTCTGCTAGGAAGATCCAGGTGGCTCTAGAGGAAGCCGGCAAGGCGAAGCCGGTTCCCCCTCCGAAGCCGGCCGGCGAGAGCAGCCGGCAGTAGCACCAACTGAACAACAAGCACAAGTCCAACCAACTGGCCCAACGCTACGACAACCGGCTCGTCGCGGCCGCCGAGCCCGCGGCGGAGCTGGTAGCCAAGCGCCGGTAGACCGGCAAGGCGGCGTGGCAGCCCGCCATGAGCTTCGAAGAGAGGCTCGATGCCCCCTGCAAGCACCATAGCGACACAAGTCCGTCCACGCACACGCTTCGGCAGTGTGGCATCACCAAGAGCATCATGAGGGGCGACGTCCCACCCCCTCCGGCTCCGGCTCCGGGCACGGGACAGCCGCCTCCGCCTCCACCACCGCCTCTAGCCGGCGACGCCATGCGCAACGACGCCTACCCGGACCAGAACACGACCTACGTCGTCTTCACCAGCCTCAGCGACGACAAGCGCAGCGAGCACCTCCTTCGGCAGGAGGTGAACACCGTCGTCCCGGCCAAGCCAGAGTACATGCACTTGTCGGACCGCCCGGTCACCTGGACCAGGGAAGACCACCCGGCTGTCATGCCGAATACAGGTGGCTACGCCCTCGTCCTCTACCCCACCATTGTTGCGTGGTGCACGTGCAAGTTCTCTGGAATCCTCATTGACGGCGGCAGCAACATCAACATCCTCTACCACGACACCATGACCAATCTTGGCCTTGAGGCCAAGGACCTGGAGCCGACCCGGACGATCTTCCATGGCATCGTCCCCGGCCTCTCCTGATCTCTCACTGGCCGGGTCTGGCTCGACGTCCTGTTCGGCGACAACAACCATTTCCGGCGCGAACAGATCTGGTTCGAGGTGGTGGATCTGTCCAGCACGTACCACGCATTGCTGGGCCAACCCGCGCTCGCCAAATTCATGGCGGTCCCCCACTACGCATACCTGAAGATGAAGATGCCGGGTCCGAAGGGCCTCATCACCATCACCGGTGACTACCGCAAATCCCTAGAGTGCGCCCGAGACGGCGCCAAGCTGGCCGAGTCGCTTGTCATAGCCGAGGAGCGGCGCCAGCTCGACCGGATCGTCGCCCTGGTCGGCGAAGCATCAGCCGTGCCAATCCCGACCGATGAGCCGGCCGACGAGGCCGCCTTCAAGCCCTCCAAGGAGACCAAGAGAGTGAAGCTGAACCCGGAAGACCCCAGCTGTAGCAAGTACATTGTCGTGGGCACCCGCCTCGACAGCAAATAGGAAGACGAGCTCATCGACTTCCTCCATGAGAATCGGGATATATTTGCATGGACCCCCAAGGACATGTCGGGTATCCCGAGGAAGTACGTCGAGCACAAACTTCACGTCCGCAAGGATGCCATGCCTGTCCGTCAACCCCTGTGACGTTTCTCCGAAGAGAAGAGAAGAACCATCGATGAAGAGGTTGCCAAGCTTTTGGCGGCCGGCTTCATCATGGAAGTGTTCCATCCCGCATGGCTGGCCAACCTAGTCCTTGTCCTGAAGAAAAACAAGACCTGGCGCATGTGCATCAACTACACCAGCCCGAACAAGGCCTGTCCCAAGGATCCATTCAGCCTCCCGCGGATCGACCAAGTCATCGAATCGACCGCCGGGTGCAAGCTCCTATCCTTCCTAGATGCTTACTCCGGCTACCACCAGATCAAGCTGGACCCGGCTGACGCCCTGAAGACGTCCTTCATCATTCCCTTTGGGGCGTAGTGCTACATCACCATGTCGTTTGACCTGAAGAGCGTCGGCGCCACCTTCCAGCGCTGCATGCAGAAATGCCTGCTGCCGCAACTCGGCCGCAACATCCATGTCTATGTGGACGACATCATGGTGAAGACCAAGCAGCACCTCACGCTCCTCGATGACCTGAAGGAAACATTCGCCAATTTGCGTGAATACAAGGTCAAGATCAACCCGGAGAAGTGCGTTTTCAGCGTCCCCGCCGGAAAGCTACTCAGCTTCCTCGTCTCGGAGCACGACATTGAGGCGAACCCGGAGAAGATCAAGGCCATCAAGCGCATGCGCAAGCCGGCTCGTGCTGCATGATGTCCAGAAGTTCACCGGTTGCTTGGCCTCGGTCAGCCGGTTTCTCAGCCGGCTGGGCGAGAGGGCCCTACCCCTATACCAGCTGATGAAGAAGACGACGCCGTTTGAATGGAACGACCAGGCGGACGAGGCCTTCCGAGACCTCAAGCGCATGCTCTCCACCACACCAGTCCTGGCCGCACCGGCCGAGAAAGAGCCAATGTTGCTCTATATAGCCGCTACCTCACGGTCGGTCAACACGGTGTTGGTGGTCGAGCGACCAGAGAAGGGCAAGGTCCAAGCCGTCCAGCGCCCGGTCTACTACCTGAGCGAGGTGCTCTCCGCCTCCAAGCAGAACTACCCGCACTACCAGAAGATGTGTTACAGCGTCTACTTCACCGCCAAGAAGCTGAAGCAGTACTTCCAAGAGCACGTTATCACCGTGGTCAGCACGGCCCACCTCGGCGAGATCATTGGGTCACCAAGTGAGCGCTCGAGCTAGCCGACCACACCATCCTCTACGAGCCCTGCACCACGATCAAGTCCCAAGTCTTGGCTGATTTCCTCGTCGTCTGGACCGAGACCCAGTACCTGCCGTCGCCTCCGGACTCGACGCACTGGCGCATGCACTTCGACGGCTCCAAGATGCGACTCAGCCTAGGGGCCGGCATCATGCTGTCGTCTCCAAAGGGCGACCGAATCCGCTACGCGCTCCAGATCCACTTCGCCGCCTCCAACAATGTCGCTGAATACGAAGCCCTTGTGCATGGCCTCCGGCTTGCCAAGGAACACGGCATCCGACACTTCCTATGCTACGGTGACTCGGACCTAGTGGTGCAACAGTGCTCTGGCGAGTGGGACGCCCGTGACTCCAACATGGCAAGCTATCGCTTCCTTATCTAGAAGCTGTCCGGATCCTTCAAGGGTTGCGAGTTCCTCCATGTCCCGCGTGCGAAGAATGAGGCAGCCGACACGCTCGCCAAGATCGCCTCATCCCGGCAGTCCATCCCGTCTAGCGTCTCCCTCGAGGACCTGCACAAGCCGTCCGTCAATCCGTCTCTGAACTCCGAGTCCATCCATGTCCCGGACGACCCGGCCGCGCCTCAACCCGGCCCGGGGACTTCCGAACTCGGCCCGGAGACCGAAGCCACCGACCCGGCCACCATCGTCCTCGACCTAGCCGTCACCATCCCCGACCCGGGGGCTTCTTAGCCTGGCTCGGGGGCTGCCGACCCCGGAACCCACTCTGGTGGTCGTCTTCACCATTGTAATGGCCCCGTCTTGGGCCCTGCCCATCTCAGAGTTCCTGGAGAACAGCGTCCTCCCCATGGACAACACTGAGGCCCGGCAGGTGCAACGCTGGGCGTCCGCCTACAGCATCATCAACAACAAGCTCGTCAAACGCAGCTCCACTGGCGTGTTCCAGTGCTGCGTCCAGCAGGACCAAGGCATCGACATCCTCCTTGACATACACCAGGGCGAATGCGGTCACCATGCCGCGTCGCGATCCCTAGTGGCCAAGGCTTTCCGCCATGGTTTCTACTGGCCCATGGCCCTCCAAGACGCCGAGTCACTCGTCCTCAAGTGCGAGGGATGCCAGCGCTTCAGCAAGCACAGCCACCAGCCGGCGTCAGCACTCCACACCATCCCAATCGCCTGGCCCTTCGCGGTCTGGGGACTCGACATGGTGGTGAAGGAAATATGCCCTAGAGGCAATAATAAAGTTATTATTTATTTCCTTATTTCATGATAAATGTTTATTATTCATGCTAGAATTGTATTAACCGGAAACATAATACATGTGTGAATACATAGACAAACATAGTGTCACTAGTATGCCTCTACTTGACTAGCTCGTGAATCAAAGATGGTTAAGTTTCCTAGCCATGGAAAAAAGAGTTGTCATTTGATTAATGGGATCACATCATTAGGAGAATGATGTGATTGACATGACCCATTCCATTAGCCTGGCACTTGATCGTTTAGTATGTTGCTATTGCTTTCTTCATGACTTATACATGTTCCTGTAACTATGAGATTATGCAACTCCCGTTTACCGGAGGAACACTTTGGGTGCTACCAAACGTCACAACGTAACTGGGTGATTATAAAGGAGTACTACAGGTGTCTCCAAAGGTACATGTTGGGTTGGCGTATTTCGATATTAGGTTTTGTCACTCAGATTGTCGGAGAGGTATCTCTGGGCCCTCTCGGTAATGCACATCACTATAAGCCTTGCAAGCAATGTAGCTAATGAGTTAGTTACGGAATGATGCATTACGTAACGAGTAAAGAGACTTGCCGGTAATGAGATTGAACTAGGTATTGGATACAGACGATCGAATCTCGGGCAAGTAACATACCGATGACAAAGGGAACAACGTATGTTGTTATGCGGTTTGACCGATAAAGATCTTTGTAGAATATGTAGGAGCCAATATGAGCATCCAGGTTCCGCTATTGGTTATTGACCAAGAATAGTTCTAGGTCATGTCTACATAGTTCTCGAACCCGTAGGGTCCGCACGCTTAAGGTTTCAATGACAGTTATATTATGAGTTTATGAGTTTTGATGTACCGAAGGAGTTCGGAGTCCCGGATGAGATCGGGGACATGACGAGGAGTCTCTAAATGGTCGAGACATAAAGATCGATATATTGGACGACTATATTCAGACACCGGAAGTGTTCCGGACATTTTCAGAGAAAACCGGAGTGCCGGAGGGTTACCGGAACCCCCCCGGGAGAGATATTGGGCCACATGGGCCTTGGTGGAAAGAGAGAGGGGTGGCCAGGGTGGGCCACGCCCCCCCTCTCCCTCTGGTCCGAATTGGACTAGGAAGGGGGGGCGCCCCCCCCCCTTTCCTTCCCCCCTCTCCCCTTCCTTCCCCCTCCTAGTAGGAGTAGGAAAGGGGGAGTCCTACTCCTACTAGGAGGAGGACTCCTCCTCCTTGGCACGCCCAGAAGGGCGGCCGGCCTCCCCCTTGCTCCTTTATATACGGGGGCAGGGGGGCACCCCATAGACACACAAGTTGATCTACGGATCGTTCCTTAGCCGTGTGCGGTGCCCCCCTCCACCATATTCCACCTCGGTCATATCGTCGCAGAGTTTAGGTGAAGCCCTGCACCGGTAGAACATCATCATCGTCACCACGCCGTCATGCTGACGGAACTCATCCCCGATGCTTTGCTGGATCGGAGCCCAGGGAACGTCATCGAGCTGAACGTGTGCTAAACACGGAGGTGCCGTACGTTCGGTGCTTGGATCGGCCGGATCGTGAAGACGTACGACTACATCAACCGCGTTGTCATAACGCTTCCGCTTACGGTCTACGAGAGTATGTGGACAACACTCTCCCCTCTCGTTGCTATGTCATCACCATGATCTTGCGTGTGCATAGGAATTTTTTTGAAATTACTACGTTCCCCAACAGTGGTATCAGAGCCAGGTTTTATGCGTAGATGTCATATGCACGAGTAGAACACAAGTGAGTTGTGGGCGATACAAGTCATACCGCTTACCAGCATGTGATACTTTGGTTCGGCGGTATTGTGAGATGAAGCGGCCCGGACCGACATTACGCGTACGCTTACGCGAGACTGGTTGCACCCTAACGAGCACTCGTGCTTAAAGGTGACTGGCGGGTGTCTGTCTCTCTCACTTTAGCCGAATCGAGTGTGGCTACGCCCGGTCCTTGCGAAGGTTAAAACAACACTAACTTGACGAACTATCGTTGTGGTTTTGATGCGTAGGTAAGAACGGTTCTTGCTCAGCCCATAACAGCCACGTAAAATTTGCAACAAAAAAATAGAGGACGTCTAACTTGTTTTTGCAGGGCATGTTGTGATGTGATATGGTCAAGACGTGATGCTATATTTTATTGTATGAGATGATCATGTTTTGTAACCGAAGTTCTCGGCAACTGTCAGGAGCCATATGGTTGTCGCTTTATTGTATGAAATGCAAACGCCCTGTAATTGCTTTACTTTATCACTAAGCGGTAGCGATAGTCGTAGAAGCAATAGATGGCGTAAACGACAACGATGCTACGATGGAGATCAAGGTGTCGCGCCGGTGACGATGGTGATCACGACGGTGCTTCGGAGATGGAGATCACAAGCACAAGATGATGATGGCCATATCATATCACTTATATTGATTGCATGTGATGTTTATCCTTTATGCATCTTATCTTGCTTTGATTGATGGTAGCATTTTAAGATGATCTCTCACTAAAAATTATCAAGAAGTGTTCTCCCTGAGTATGCACTGTTGCCAAAGTTCGTCGTTCCCAGACACCACGTGATGATCGGGTGTGATAAGCTCTACGTCCATCTACAAAGGGTGCAAGCCAGTTTTGCACACGCAGAATACTCAGGTTAAACTTGACGAGCCTAGCATATGCAGATATGGCCTCGGAACACAGAGACCAAAAGGTCGAGCATGAATCATATAGTAGATATGATCAACATAGTGATGTTCATCATTGAAAACTACTCCATCTCACGTGATGATCGGTTATGGTTTAGTTGATTTGGATCACGTGATCACTTAGATGACTAGAGAGATGTCTGTCTAAGTGGGAGTTCTTAAGTAATATGATTAATTGAACTTAAATTTATCATGAACTTAGTACCGGGTAGTATTTTGCAAATTATGTTGTAGATCAATAGCTCGCGTTGTTGCTTTCATATGTTTATTTTGATATGTTCCTAGAGAAAATTGTGTTGAAAAATGTTAGTAGCAATGATGCGGATTGGATCCGTGATCTGAGGTTTATCCTCATTGCTGCGCAGAAGAATTATGTCCTTGATGCACCGCTAGGTGACAAACCTATTGCAGGAGCAGATGCAGACGTTATGAACATTTGGCTAGCTCAATATGATGACTACTTGATAGTTTAGTGCACCATGCTTAACGGCTTAGAATCGGGACTTCAAAGACGTTTTGAACGTCATGGACCATATGAGATGTTCCAGGAATTGAAGTTAATATTTCAAGCAAATACCCAGATTGAGAGATATGAAGTCTCCAATAAGTTCTATAGCTAAAGGATGGAGGAGAATCACTCAACTAGTGAGCAAGTGCTCATATTGTCTGGGTACTACAATCGCTTGAATCAAGTGGGAGTTAATCTTCCAGATAAGATAGTGATTGACAGATTTCTCTAGTCACCATCACTAAGTTAGTAGAACTTCATGATGAACTATCGTATGCAAAGGATGACGAAAATGATTCCCAAGCTCTTCGTGATGTTGAAATCAACGAAGGTAGAAATCAAGAAAGAGCATCAACTGTTGATGATTGACAGGACCACTAGTTTCAAGAAAAGGGCAAAGGGAAAGAAAGGGAAACTTGAAGTAGAATGGCAAACAAGTTGTCACTCCCGTGAAGAAGACCAAAGCTGGACCAAAGCCTGAAACTGGGTGCTTACACTACAAAGGAAATGGTCACTGGAAGCGGAAATGCCCTGAATATTTGGTGGATAAGAAGGATGGAAAAGTGAACAAGGGTATATTTGATATACAGGTTATTGATATGTGCCTTACTAGTGTTTATAGTAAACCCTGAGTATTTGATACTTGTTCGGTTGCTAAGATTAGTAACTCGAAACAGGAGTTACAGAATAAACAGAGACTAGTTGAAGGGGAAGTGATGATGAGTGTTGGAAGTAGTTCCAAGATTGATATGATCATCATCGCACACTCCCTATACTTTCAGGATTAGTGTTAAACCTAAATAAATGTTATTTGGCGTTTGCGTTGAACATGAATATGATTTGATCATGTTTATTGCAATACGATTACTCATTTAAAGTCAAAGAATAATTGTTGTTCTATTTACATGAATAAAACCTTCAATGGTCATACACCCAATGAAAATAGTTTGTTGGATCTCGATTGTAGTGATACACATATTCATAATATTGATGCCAAAAGATGCAAAGTTAATAATGATAGTGCAACTTATTTGTGGCACTGCCGTTTGGGTCATATCGGTGTAAAGTGCATGAAGAAACTCCATAAAGATGGATTTTCAGAATAACTTGGTTATGAATCATTTGATGCTTGCGAACCGTGCCTTTTGGGCAAGATGACTAAAACTCCATTCTCCGGAACAATGGAACAAGCTACTGACTTATTGGAAATAATACATACCGATGTATGCGATCCAATGAGTGTTGATGCTCGTGGCAAGTATTATTATTTTCTGACCTTCACAAGATGATTTGAGCAGATATGGGTATATCTACTTGATGACACATAAGTCTGAAATAGTTGAAAGGTTCAAAGAATTTCAGAGTGAAGTGGAAAAATCATCGTAACAAGAAAATAAAGTTTCTGCGATCTGATCGCGGAGACGAATATTTGAGTTACGAGTTTGATCTTCATTTGAAACAATGTGAAATAGTTTCGCAACTCATGCCACCTAGAACACCACAATGTAATGGTGTGTCCGAACGTCGTAATCGTACTTTACTAGATATGGTGCGATCTATGATGTCTCTTATCAGTTTACCACTATCATTTTGGGGTTATGCATTAGAGATAGCTGCATTCACGTTTAATAGGGCACCATCTAAATCCGTTGAGACGACACCGTATGAACTATGGTTTAGCAGTAAACCTAAGCTGTCGTTTCTTAAAGTTTGGAGTTGCGATGCTTATATGAAAAAAGGTTTTCAACCTAATAATCTCGAACCCAAATCGGAGAAGTGCGTCTTCATAGGATACCCAAAGGAAACTGTTGGGTACACCTTCTATCACAGATCCGAAGGCAAGTTATTCGTTGCTAAAAATGGATCCTTTCTAGAGAAGGAGTTTCTCTCGAAAGAAGTGAGTGGGAGGAAAGTAGAACTTGATAAGGTAACTGCACCTTCTCCCGAATTGGAAAATAGTTCATCACTGAAATCAGTTCCAGTGATTCCTACACCAATTAGTGAGGAAGCTAATGATGATGATCATGAAACTTCAGATCAAGTTACTACAGAACCTCGTAGGTCTTCCAGAGTACGGTCCGCACTAGAGTGATACGGTAATCCTGTTCTGAAAATCATGTTACTAGACCATGATAAACCTACGAACTATGAGGAAACGATGATGAGCCCAGATTCCGCAAAATGGCTGGAGGCCATGAAATCTGAGATAGGATCCATGTATGAGAACAAAGTGTGGACTTTGGTGGACTTGCCTGATGATCGGCAAACCATAGAAAATAAATGGATCTTCAAGAGGAAGACGAACGCTGATAGTAGTGTTACTATCTACAAAGCTAGACTTGTCGAAAAGGTTTTTGACAAAGTTCAAGGTGTTGACTACAATGAGATTTTCTCAACTGTAGCGATGCGTAAGTCTGTCCGAATCATGTTAGCAATTGCCACATTTTATGAAATCTGGCAAATAGATGTCAAAACTGCATTCCTTAATGGATTTCTTAAAGAAGAGTTGTATATGATGCAACCAGAAGGTTTTGTCAATCCTAAAGGTGCTAACAAAATGTGCAAGCTCCAGCAATCCATCTATGGACTGGTGCAAGCATCTCAGAGTTGGAATATACGCTTCGATAAGTTGATCAAAGCATATAGTTTTATACAGACTTGCGGTGAAGCCTGTATTTACAAGAAAGTGAGTGGGAGCTCTGTAGCATTTCTGATACTATATGTAGATGACATATTATTGATTAGAAATGATATAGAATTTCTGGATAGCATAAAGGGATACTTGAATAAAAGTTTTTCAATGAAAGACCTCGGTGAAGCTGCTTACACATTGAGCATCAAGATCTATATAGATATATCAAGACGCTTGATAAGATTTTTCAATGAGTACATACCTTGATAAATTTTTGAAATAGTTCAAAATGGAACAGTCAAAGAAGGAGTTCTTGCCTGTGATGCAAAGGTGTGAAGTTGAGTAAGACTCAAGACCCGACCATGGCAGAAAATAGAAAGAGAATGAAAAGTCATTCCCCATGCCTCAGTCATAGGTTCTATAAAGTATGCTATGCTGTGAACCAGACCTATTGTATACCTTGCTCTGAGTTTGACAAGGGAATACATTTTTGATCTGAGAGTAGATCACTGGACAGCGGTCAAGAATATCCTTAGTGAGGACTAAGGACATGTTTCTCGATTATGGAGGTGATAAAAGAGCCCGTCGTAAAAAGTTACAATGATGCAAGCTTTTACACCAATCCAGATGACTCTAAGTCTCAATCTGGATACATATTGAAAGTGGGGTCAATTAGCTAGATTAGCTCCGTGCAGAGCATTGTGGACATAGAATATTTGCAAAATACATACGGCTCTGAATATGACAGACCCGTTGACTAAGCTTCTCTCCACGAGCAAAACATGATCACACCTTAGTACTATTTGGGTGTTAATCACATAGCGATGTGAACTAGATTATTGAATCTAGTAAACCCTTTGGGTGTTGGTCACATGACGATGTGAACTATGGGTGTTAATCATATACAGATATGAATATTGGTGTTAAATCACATGGTGATGTGAACTAGATTATTGACTCTAGTGCAAGTGGGAGACTGAAGGAAATATGCCCTAGAGGCAATAATAAAGTTATTATTTATTTCCTTATTTCATGATAAATGTTTATTATTCATGCTAGAATTGTATTAACCGGAAACATAATACATGTGTGAATACATAGACAAACATAGTGTCACTAGTATGCCTCTACTTGACTAGCTCGTGAATCAAAGATGGTTAAGTTTCCTAGCCATGGAAAAAAGAGTTGTCATTTGATTAACGGGCCCACATCATTAGGAGAATGATGTGATTGACATGACCCATTCCGTTAGCTTAGCACTTGATCGTTTAGTATGTTGCTATTGCTTTCTTCATGACTTATACATGTTCCTGAAACTATGAGATTATGCAACTCCCGTTTACCGGAGGAACACTTTGGGTGCTACCAAACGTCACAACGTAACTGGGTGATTATAAAGGAGTACTCCAGGTGTCTCCAAAGGTAGATGTTGGGTTGGCGTATTTCGAGATTAGGTTTTGTCACTCTGATTGTCGGAGAGGTATCTCTGGGCCCTCTCGGTAATGCACATCACTATAAGCCTTGCAAGCAATGTAACTAATGAGTTAGTTACGGAATGATGCATTACGTAACGAGTAAAGAGACTTGCCGGTAACGAGATTGAACTAGGTATTGGATACCGACGATCGAATCTCGGGCAAGTAACATACTGATGACAAAGGGAACAACGTATGTTGTTATGCGGTTTGACCGATAAAGATCTTCATAGAATATGTAGGAACCAATATGGGCATCCAGGTTCCGATATTGGTTACTGACCGAGAATAGTTCTAGGTCATGTCTACATAGTTCTCGAACCCGTAGGGTCCGCATGCTTAACGTTACGATGACAGTTTTATTATGAGTTTATAAGTTTTGATGTACCAAAGTTTGTTCGGAGTGCCGGATGTGATCACGGACATGACGAGGAGTCTCGAAATGGTCGAGACATAAAGATTGATATATTGGACGGCTATATTCAGACACTGGAAGTGTTCCAGACGTTTTCAGAGAAAACCGGAGTGCCGGAGGGTTACCGGAACCCCCCTGGGAGAGATATTGGGCCACATGGGCCTTGGTGGAAAGAGAGAGGGGCGGCCAGGGTGGGCCGCGCGCCCCCTCTCCCTCTGGTCCGAATTGGACTAGGAAGGGGGGGCGGCGCCCCCCTCTTTCCTTCCCCCCTCTCCCCCTTCCTTCCCCCTCCTAGTAGGAGTAGGAAAGGGGGAGTCCTACTCCTACTAGGAGGAGGACTCCTCCTTGGCGCGCCCACAAGGGCTGGCCGGCCTCCCCCCTTGCTCCTTTATATACGGGGGCAGGGGGGCACCCCATAGACACACAAGTTGATCTACGGATCGTTCCTTAGCCGTGTGCGGTGCCCCCCTCCACCATATTCCACCTCGGTCATATCGTCGCAGAGTTTAGGCGAAGTCCTGCGCCAGTAGAACATCATCATCGTCACCACGCCGTCGTGCTGACGGAACTCATCCCCGATGCTTTGCTGGATCGGAGCCCGGGGAACGTCATCGAGCTGAACGTGTGCTGAACACGGAGGTGCCGTACGTTCGGTGCTTGGATCGGTTGGATCGTGAAGACGTACGACTACATCAACCGCGTTGTCATAACGCTTCTGCTTACGGTCTACGAGGGTACATGGACAACACTCTCGCCTCTCGTTGCTATGTCATCACCATGATCTTGCGTGTGCGTAGGATTTTTTTTGAAATTACTACGTTCCCCAATAGGTGGGACCCTTCAAAACCACCCGAGGCGGCATGACACATTTGCTGGTGGTGGTGGACAAGTTCACCAAGTGGATCGAAGCACAGCCAATCAAGAAGATGGACGGGCCAACAACCGTCCAGTTCATCAAAGACATCGCAGTGCGCTACGGTATGCCGAACAGCATCATACGGACAACGACACCAACTTCGCCAAGGGCGCGCTCGCGCAATACTGCTGCATCTCCGGCATCCGCCTGAACCTGGCCTCCATTGCACACCCGCAGTCCAACGGGCAGGTTGAGCGGGCCAACGGCCTCATCCTATCCGGCATCAAGCCGGGGCTCGTCGAGCCGCTCATCTGCTCACCCGGCAGCTGGCTCAACGAGTTGCCGGCCGTCCTCTGGAGTCTCCGAACTATGCCAAACCGGTCGACTGGGTTCACCCCGTTCTTCCTTGTCTATGGAGCCGAAGCCATCATCCCGACCGACGTCGAGTTCGTCTCGTCGCGTGTCGCAATGTACACCGAAGTCGAAGCCAAAGAAGCCCGCGAAGACGGCGTCGACTTACTCCAAGAAGCCCGCCTCCTAGCACTCAGTCGTTCGGCCATCTACCAGCAAGGCCTGAGGCACTACCACATCAAGAAGATCAAGCCCCTCGCATTCAGCGAAGGCGGCCTCGTCCTCCAACTCGTCCAAGATAAAGCCGGCCAGCACAAGCTGTCCCCTCCATGGGAGGGCCCGTTCATCATCAGCAGGGCATTGTGCGATCACAACGCCTACTACCACATCGATGCACACAAGTAAAATAAGCGCAAGAGAGACACTAGCAGTGAAGAAACGACCCGGCCGTGGAATGCGGAACTCCTCCGCCCGTTTTACAGTTAGCCGTACGAATGTATGTATCGCTGCCTTTTGTAAACGCATGAAACTATGGAGTCCCTGAACGATGCTCGGGGGCTGCCCTTTTCCGACCAAATTATTGTGTCCCCTATTTTTACGCATCACTCTCCTCCTGAACCCGGCCACCGGTCCGACTCGCTCGACCCGGGGGCTCGGGGGCTGGCCAGCTTGATCGCCAATCGCCACCTTCCTTGGTGATTCTTGACGCGCTAAGGACGCCGCAGCCCCTCACTTCGCCCTAGGCCACAGATCTGGCTTCGATTGTCGGCTGGCAAGCACAATGGGCCAGAGCTCCAGCATGCTTCAAACACTAAGTCAAAGGTCGCTGGGTTGACCAACCCAGCCCGTCACTCTAAGAATAGCCGTACGACTGGCTGCTTGGCAACTGGCCCCGCCGGGTTGCCACAAGCCGACCC
>NC_041387.1:125513000-125568570 GCF_002162155.2 Triticum dicoccoides
AGAAAGGAACACGCAAGAAATCGGTTCAAAAACGAAAAGCAAGAGCACAGACATTCACAAAATATACATATCGCAGAATATTTAAGAACGGGCCCACAACTAGAGTTCATTACACCCAGAAACACCCAGTGGGTGGGTGGACCTGCTACCTAACATCAAGTTATAAACGGGACAGCCCCTGGCATCCCCAGCGCCGGGTCGCGAAGTTGACGGCTCCCCCACGGCGGCCTCCGGGTCCGCCGAAGTGTCGGTGTCCTCCTTGGCACCCCCATCGCGGTAGACGTCCGTCTCCTCGGAGCATCCCTCCGGGTCATGCAGAAGCAGGCCACAGTCATCGCCAGCCACGACTCCGCCATCTTCCGCCTGCTTCGGGCGGAACTCGTCATGGAAGGCGAACCCGGCGATGTAGCTGGCCCGAGAAACAATCCGGCCGGCCTACTCCTACAGTTGCTGCTCCGAGCCGGCCCGCTGGCCCATCAACGTGTCGAGCTGCAGGTCTGGGTGCCAAGACAGCGCAAACCGGAGCGCAATCTCGACGCCGGCATGAGCGGCGTAGACGTGCCACTCATGGAGCCGGTCCGACCCCATCTCCAGCCAGTGCGCCAACTACGTGAAACTATTCGGTGCAACGGAGCCCTGTCACAGCGCCGCTGTCATCGCCGAGCCGGCCTAGGACAGCCGCCCCATCTGATCACCCAAGACCCGCAGGCGAGCCTCGGCGGAGGACATGATCTCCGGGAAGGTCCACGCCACCTGCGGGTTGGTCCCGGAGCCAACGACCCCTAGTGGGTCGCGCTGGAAGCGGACGGCCTCCTCCGCCAGCTGATGCGTCTCCGGGAAGGCCCCTGTCAGAAAACAAAGTGAGTCAGAAAAAAGAGATCGAGGACAAAGAGCCGGATCCCAACCCGTCAGAACTCAAGAAAAGCACTTACTGGAGAAGCATTCTTCCAGGTGCTGCACTTCGAGCAACGTACCGCGCCGCTCCCGAGAAAAAAGACATCGAGGACTATAATTTTTGATTGTTCCATGCTATTACATTACCCGTTTTCGATGTTTATGGGCTTTATTATACACTTTTATATCATTTTTGGGACTAACCTATTAACCGGAGGCCCAACCCAAATTGCTGTTTTTTTTGCCTATTTCAGTGTTTCGCGGAAAAGGAATATCAAACGGAGTCCAAACGGAATGAAACCTTCGGGAGAGATCTTTTTGGAACAAACGCAATCCAGGAGACTTGGAGTGAATGTCAAGAAGCAGCCGAGGCGGCCACGAGGGTCCAGGGCATGCCCTAGGGGGGTGGGCATGCCCCCCACCCTCGTGGGCCCCTCGTGGCTCCCCTGACCGACTTCCTTCGCCTATATATACTTGCATACCCTGAAAACACCGGGGAGCACCACGAAACCCTATTTCCACCGCCGCAACCTTCTGTACCCGTGAGATCCCATCTTGTAGCCTTTTCCGGCGCCCCGTCGGAGGGGGAATCGATCATGGAGGGCTTCTACATCAACGCCAAGGCCTCTCCGATGAGTTATGAGTAGTTTACCATAGATCTTCGGGTCCATAGTTATTAGCTAGATGGCTTCTTCTCTCTCTTTGAATCTACAATGTTCTCCTTGATCTTCTTGGAGATCTATTTGATGTAACTCTTTTGCGGTGTGTTTGTCGAGATCCGATGAATTGTGGGCATATGATCAAGTTTATCTATGAGAAATATTTGAATCTCCTCTGAATTATTTTATGTATGATTGGTTATCTTTGCAAGTCTATCCGAATTATCAGTTTGGTTTGGCCTACTAGATTGATCTTTCTTGCAATGGGAGAAGTGCTTAGCTTTGGGTTCAATCTTGCGGTGTCCTTTCCCAGTGACAGCAGGGGCAGCAAGGCACGTATTGTATTGTTGCCATCGAAGATAAAAAGATGGGGTTTATATCATATTACTTGAGTTTATCCCTCTACATCATGTCATCTTGCCTAATGCGTTACTTTGTTCTTATGAACTTAATACTGTAGATGCATGCTGGATAGCAGTCGATGTGTGGAGTAATAGTAGTAGATGCAGAATTGTTTCGATCTACTTGTCGCGGACGTGATGCCTATATACATGATCATGCCTAGATATTCTAATAACTATACACTTTTCTATGAATTGCTCGACAGTAATTTGTTCATCCACGGTAATACTTATGCTATCTTGAGAGAAGCCACTAGTGAAACCTATGGCC
Source organism: Triticum dicoccoides (assembly GCF_002162155.2). Lineage (NCBI taxonomy): Eukaryota > Viridiplantae > Streptophyta > Magnoliopsida > Poales > Poaceae > Triticum > Triticum dicoccoides. The sequence goes on from NC_041387.1 coordinate 125,515,226, forward strand.
CCCCGGGTCTATTTTCCATCATATAAGTTTCCGATCTACTTTATTTTGCAATCTTTACTTTTCAATCTATATCATAAAAATACCAAAAATATTTATCTTATCTTATTATCTCTATCAGATCTCACTTTCTCAAGTGGCCGTGAAGGGATTGACAACCCCTTTATCGAGTTGGTTGCGAGGTTCTTGTTTGTTTGTGTAGGTACGAGGGACTTGCGGGTAGCCTCCTACTGGATTGATACCTTGGTTCTCAAAGCTGAGAGAAATACTTACGCTACTTTGTTGCATCACCCTTTCCTCTTCAAGGGAAAACCAAAGCAGTGCTCAAGAGGTAGCAATAAGGATTTCCAGCGCTGTTGCCGGGGAGGTCTTCGCACAAGTCAAGACATACCAAGTACCCATCACAAACTCTTCTCCCTCGCACTACATTATTTGTCATTTGCCTCTCGTTTTCCTCTCCCCCACTTCACCCTTGCCATTTTATTCACCCTCTCTTTCCCGTTTGCCTCTTTTTCGCTTGCTCCTCGTACTTATTGCCACTATGTCTGAAACTGGAGAGGTTATCGTTGATAAGGACAATAGTAATAACATGGGAAATTTTGATGCTTTTGATGATCCTGTTGAAGAACCCACTATCTTATACACTAAAAAGTTTCAAATCGATAGTGGTAATATTATTGGAAAAGGGGTATTCAAGATTTCTTTACTTGTGCCGGTGCTTTGCATGCTATGGGTGGATCTATTCTTCATAGAACTAGTAGTCTTGCGGATGCTATATCCTTGCTTATAGTTGAACTTGAAAGACATTTTATGCATATGCATCCTTGCATACAAAGGGTTTTCCTAGAATTTTCCAATATTGAGCATTCTTCTGTTAAGCGTGCAACTACTATCTTTTTGGCACATGAGTTTAGATTTATTATGAAAGAAGCTAAAGAAATTTTTGCGCAGTATAGAGTGGACGGTGGTTGTCCTCCCATAGAGGCGATCCTATTTAATCAGGAAGACTTGATGCGTTTACAATCTTTAGACCCTGTTGCTTATAATGAAAACCTTAGAAAGAAGGTTCCTATCGATGTTCTAGTTGATAGAATTTCTGAGCTTAATGACGACTTTGCTATTCAAAACATTGGGTTAGGATTTTCTCTTGAGCATAGGCTCATGACTTTTTGCCAAAAGAATGCTTATAATGATGAATTGGTTGTGCAATATGTGGGGCCAAAGGAGGAAACCATACCTCCCGAGATTGATCTTGGCGACTTTTGTCCCATTAAATTTAGCCCTTTTGATTACTTTTGCTTGCCACAAAGGAAACTTGCCGCTGAACGTAGGGAATATGAGATGAGTTTTCGTGATTTACCCTATCATTATGGCAATACTTAGATCTATTCTTGCTTTTATACCTAGCTAGAGGCGTTAAACGATAGCGCTTGTTGGGAGGCAACCCAATTTTGTTTTTGTTCTTTACTTTTTCCTCCTGGTTAGTAATAAATAATCCATCTAGCTTCTATTTAGATGTGGTTTTATGTTTTAGTTAGTGTTTGTGCCAAGTAGAACCTATAGGATCATCTTGGGTGATAGTAAATTTGATCTTGCTGAAAAACAAAAACTTTTGCATGCACGAGAATAATTTTAATAAATCACAGAAACGTGCTTTTCAGTTGATTCTTTTTGCAGTAGATTAATAGACAAATTTCCTAGGACTTCCTATTTTGGTAGGATTTTGAGTTCCAGAAGTATTCAAAAGTTACAGATTACTACAGACTGTTCTATTTTTAACAGATTCTGTTTTTTGTGTGTTGTTTGCTTAGTTTGATGAATCTATGGCTAGTATCTGTTGGGGAACGTAGTAATTTCAAAAAAATTCCTACGCACATGCAAGATCATGGTGATGCATAGCAATGAGAGGGGAGAGTGTCGTCCACGTACCCTCATAGATCATAAGCAGAAGCGTTAGCACAACGCTGTTGATGTAGTCGTACGTCTTCACGATCCGACCGATCCAAGTACCGAACGTACGGCCCTACTGAGTTCAGCACATGTTTAGCTCAATGACGTCCCACGAACTCCGATATAACAGAGCTTCATGGGAGAGTTCCGTCAGCACGACGGCGTGATAACGGTGATGATTTTGCTACCGATGCAGGGCTTCTCCTAAGCACCGCTACGATATGACCGAGGTGGAATATGGTGGAGGGGGCACCCCACACGATTGGGAGAGATCAACAGATCAACTTGTGTCTATGGGGTGCCCCTTGCCTCAGTATATAATGGCGGAGAGGAGGGGAGGGGCCGGCCCTCTCTATGCCGCGCCCTGGGGAGTCCTACTCCCACCAGAAAGGGAAAAGAGAAGAGAAGGAAGGAGGGGGCGCAACCCCTCCCCCTAGTCCAATTCGGACTAGGCCTTGGGGGGGTGCATCCTCCCCTCTCTCTTTCCCCTAAAGCCCAATAAGGCCCATATACTCCCCGGCGAATTCCCGTAACTCTGTGGTACTCCGAAAAATACCCGAATCACTCGGAACCTTTCCGATGTCCGAATATAGTCGTACAATATATCAATCTTTATGTCTCGACCATTTCGAGACTCCACATCATGTCCCCGATCTCATCCGGGACTCCAAACTACCTTTGGTACATCAAAACACATAACTCATAATATAAATCGTCACCGAACGTTAAGCGTGCGGACCCTACGGGTTCGAGAACTATGTAGACATGACCGAGACACATCTCCGGTTAATAACCAATAGCCGAACCTGGATGCTCATATTGGCTCCCACATATTCTACGAAGATCTTTATCGGTCAAACCGCATAACAACATACGTTGTTCTCTTTGTCATCGGTATGTTACTTGCCCGAGATTTGATCGTTGGTATCTCAATACCTAGTTCAATCTGGTTACCGGCAAGTCTCTTTACTCGTTATGTAATGCATCATCCCGCAACTAACTCATTAGTCACATTTCTTGCAAGGCTTATAGTGATGTGCTTTACCGAGAGGGCCCAGATATACCTCTCCGACAATTAGAGTGACAAATCCTAATCTCGAAATATGCCAACTCAAAGTACCTTCGGAGACACCTGTAGAGCACCTTTATAATCACCTAGTTACGTTGTTACGTTTGGTAGCACACAAAGTGTTCCTCTGGTAAACAGGAGTTGCTTAATTTCATAGTCATAGGAACATGTATAAGTCATGAAGAAAGCAATAGCAACATACTAAACGATCAAGTGCTAAGTTAACGGAATGGGCCAAGTCAATCACATCATTCTCCTAATGATGTGATATCGTTAATCAAATGACAACTCATGTCTATGGTTAGGAAACTTAACCATCTCTGATTAACGAGCTAGTCGAGTAGAGGCATACTACTGACACTATGTTTGTCTATGTATTCACACATGTATTATGTTTCTGGTTAATACAATTCTAGCATGAATAATAAACATTTATCATGAAATAAGGAAATAAATAATAACTTTATTATTGCCTCTAGGGCATATTTCCTTCAGTTTCCCACTTGCACTAGAGTCAATAATCTAGTTCACATCACCATGTGATTTACACCAATATTCACATCTATATGTGATTAACACCCATAGTTCACATCGTCATGTGACCAACACCCGAAGGGTTTACTAGAGTCAATAATCTAGTTCACATTGTTATGTGATTAACACCCAAAGAGTACTAAGGTATGATCATGTTTTTGCTCGTGAGAGAATTTTAGTCAGCGGGTCTGTCACATTCAGTGCCGTATGTATTTTGCAAATATTCTATATCTACAATGCTCTGCACGGAGCTACTCTAGCTAATTGCTCCCACTTTCAATATGTATCCAGATTGAGACTTAGAGTCATCTAGATCGGTGTAAAAGCTTGCACCGACGTAACCTTTTACGACGAACTCCTTATCACCTCCATAATCAAGAAACATTTCCTTAGTCCTTACTAAGGATATTCTTGACCGCTGTTCAATGATCTAATCCTAGATCAAAATTGTACTCCCTTGCCAAATTTAGAGCAAAGTATACAATAGGTCTAGTACAAAGCACAACATACTTTATAGAACCTATGACTTAGGCATAGGTGAATGACTTTTTATTCTCTTTCTATTTTCTGCCATGGTCGGATTTTGAGTCTTACTCAACTTCACACCTTGCAACACATGCAAAAACTCCTTCTTGGACTGTTCCGTTTTGAACTACTTCAAAATCTTATCAAGGTATGTACTCATTGAAAAATCTTATCAAGTGTCTTGATCTATCTCTATAGATCTTGATGCTTAATATCTAAGTAGCTTCACCGAGGTATTTCTTTGAAAAACTCTTTTCAAATACTCCTTTATACTTTCCAGAAAATTCTACATTATTTTCGATCAACAATGTGTCATACACATATACTTATCAGAAATGATGTAGTGCTCCCGCTCACTTTCTTGTAAATACAGGCTTCACCACAAGTCTTTATAAAACTATATGCTTTGATCAACTTATCAAAACGTATATTCCAACTCCGAGATGCTTGCACCAGTCCATAGATGGATCACTGGAGCTAACACATTTTGTTAGCACCTTTAGGATCGACAAAACCTTCTGGTTGCATCATATACAACTCTTCTTTAAGAAATCCATTAAGGAATGTAGTTTTGACATCCATTTGCCAGATTTCATAAAATGCGACAATTGCTAACATGATTCAGATAGACTTTTAAGCATCGATACGAGTGAGAAAATCTCATTGTATTCAACACCTTGAACTTTGTCAAAAACCTTTTTCGACAAGTCTAGCTTTGTAGATAGTAACACTACTATCAGCGTCCGTCTTCCTCTTGAAGATCCATTTATTTTCTATGGCTTGCCGATCATCAGGCAAGTCAATCAAAGTCCACACTTTGTTCTCATACATGGATCCCATCTCAGATTTCATGGCCTCAAGCCATTTCGCGGAATCTGGGCTCATCATCGCTTCCCCAATGTTCGTAGGTTCGTCATGGTCAAGTAACATGACCTCCAGAACAGGATTACTGTACCACTCTGGTGCAGATCTCACTCTAGTTGACCTACGAGGTTTGGTAGTAACTTGATCTAAAGTTACATGATCATCATCATTAACTTCCTCACTAATTGGTGTAGGCATCACTGGAACTGGTTTCTGTGATGAACTACTTTCCAATTCAGTAGAAGGTACAATTACCTTATCAAGCTCTACTTTCCTCCCACTCACTTCTTTCAAGAGAAATTCCTTCTCTAGAAAGGATCCATTTTAGCAACAAATATCTTGCCTTCGGATCTGTGATAGAAGGTGTACCCAACAATTTCCTTTGGGTATTTTATGAAGATGCACTTCTCCAATTCGGGTTCGAGCTATCAGGTTGAAACTTTTTCACATAAGCATCGCAGCCCCAAACTTTAAGAAACGACAACTTTGGTTTCTTTCCAAACCACAGTTCATAAGGCGTCGTCTCAACGGATTTTGATGGTGCCCTATTTAAAGTGAATGTAGCTATCTCTCATGCATAACCCTAAACCGATATTGCTAAATCAGTAAGAGACATCATTGATCGCACCATATCAAATAAAGTGCGGTTATGACGTTCAGACACACCGTTACGCTGTGGTGTTCCAGGTGGCATGAGTTTTTGAAACTATTCCACATTGTTTTAGCCGAAGGACAAACTCGTAACTCAAATATTCATCTCCACGATCAGATCACAGAAACTTTATTTTCTTGTTATGATGATTTTCCACTTCACTCTGAAATTCTTTGAACCTTTCAACTATTTCAGACTTATGTTTCATCAAGAAGATATACCCATATCTGCTCAAATCATCTGCGAAGGTCAGAAAATAATGATACCCGCCACGAGCCTTAATACTCATTGGTCTGCATACATCAGTATGTATTATTTCCAACAAGTTTGTTGCTCGTTCCATTATTCCGAAGAACGGAGTTTTAGTCATCTTGCCCAAAAGGCACGGTTCGCAAGCATCAAATGATTCATAACCAAGTGATTCCAAAATTCCATCTTTATGGAGTTTCTTCATGCACTTTACACCGATATGACCCAAACGGCACTGCCACAAATAAGTTGCACTATCATTATCAACTTTGCATCTTTTGGCATCAATATTATGAATATATGTATCACTATGATCAAGATTCAATAAACCATCAACATTGGGTGTATGACCATAGAAGGTTTTATTCATATAACCAGAATAACAATTTATTCTCTGTCTTAGATGAATAATCGTATCACAATAAGCATGATCCAATCATATTTATGCTCAACGCAAACACCAAACAACATTTATTTAGGTTCAACACTAATCTTGAAAGTATAGGGAGTGTGCGATGATGATCATACAAATCTTGGAATCACTTCCAACACACATCGTCAGTTCACTCTCAACTAGTCTTTGTTTATCCTGTAACTCCTGTTTTGAGTTACTAATCTTAGCAACCGAACAAGTATCAAATACCCAGGGGCTACTATATACACTAGTAAGGTACACATCAGTAACTTGTATATCAAATATACTCTTGTTCACTTTCCATCCTTCTTATCCACCAAATATTCAGGGCATTTCCGCTTCCAGTGAACATTTCCTTTGCAGTAGAAGCACTCAGTTTCAGGCTTTGGTCTAGCTTTGGGCTTCTTCACGGGAGTGACAACTTGCTTGCCATTCTGCTTGAAGTTCCCTTTCTTTCCCTTTGCCCTTTTCTTGAAACTAGTGGTCTTGTCAATCATCAACACTTGATGCTCTTTCTTGATTTCTACCTTCATCGATTTTAACATCACGAAGAGCTTGGGAATCATTTTCGTCATCCCTTGCATACTATAGTTCATCACGAAGTTCCAGTAACTTGGTGATGGTGACTAGAGAACTCTGTCAATCACTATCTTATCTGGAAGATTAACTCCCACTTGATTCAAGCGATTGTAGTACCCAGACAATCTGAGCACATGCTCACTGCTTGAGCTATTCTCCTCCATCTTTTAGCTATAGAACTTGTTAGAGACTTCATATCTCTCAACTTGGGTATTTGCTTGAAATATTAACTTCAACTCTTGGAACATCTCATATGGTCCATGACGTTCAAAACGTCTTTGAAGTCCCGATTCTATGCCGTAAAGCATGGTGCACTAAACTATCAAGTAGTCATCATATTGAGCTAGCCAAATGTTCATAACGTCTGCGTTTGCTCCTGCAATAGGTCTATCACCAAGCGGTGCATCAAGGACATAATTCTTCTATGCAGCAATGAGGATAAATCTCAGATCATGGACCTAGTCTGTATCACATCTTTCAACTTAGTTTTCTCTAGGAACACATATAAAACATAGGGAAGCAACAACGTGAGCTATTGATCTACAACATTATTTGCAAAATACTATCAGGACTAAGTTCATGATAAATTAAAGTTCAATTAATCATATTACTTAAGAACTCCCACTTAAATAGGCATCCCTCTAATCATCTAAGTGATCACGTGATCCAAATCAACTAAACCATGTCCGATCATCACGTGAGATGGAGTAGTTTTCAATGGTGAACGTCACTATGTTGATCATATCTACTATATGATTCACGCTCGATCTTTTGGTCTCCAGTGTTCCGAGGCCATATCTGCATATGCTAGGCTCGTCAAGTTTAACCCAAGTATTCTGCATGTGCAAAACCGGCTTGCACCCGTTGTAGATGAACGTAGAGCTTATCACACCTGATCATCACGTGGTGTCTCGACACGACGAACTTTGGCAACGGTGCATACTCAGGGACAACACTTTTACCTTGAAATTTAGTGAGAGATCATCTTATAATGCTACCGTCAATCAAAGCAAAATAAGATACATAAAGGATAAACATCACATGCAATCAATATAAGTGATATGATATGGCCATCATCATCTTGTGCTTGTGATCTCCATCTCCGAAGCATCATCATGATCACCATCGTCACCGGCGCGACACCTTGATCTCCATCGTAGTATCGTTGTCGTCTCGCCAACTATTGCTTCTATGACTATCGCTACCGTTTAGTGATAAAGTAAAGCAATTACAGGGCAATTGCATTGCATACAATAAAGCGACAACCATATGGCCAGTTGCCGATAACTCTGTTAGAAAACATGATCATCTCATACAATAAAATTTAGCATCATGTCTTGACCATATCACATCACAACATGCCCTGCAAAAACAAGTTAGACGTCCTCTACTTTGTTGTTGCAAGTTTTATATGGCTGCTACGGGCTGAGCAAGAACCGTTCTTACCTACGCATCAAAACCACAACGATAATTCGTCAAGTTAGTGTTGTTTTAACCTTCTCAAGGACCGGGCGTAGTCACACTCGGTTCAACTAAAGTTGGAGAAACTGACACCCGCCAGCCACCTATGTGCAAAGCACGTCGGTAGAACCAGTCTCATGTAAGCGTATGTGTAATGTCGGTCCAGGCCGCTTCATTCAACAATACCGCCGAACCAAAGTATGACATGCTGGTAAGCAGTATGACTTGTATCGCCCACAACTCACTTGTGTTCTACTCATGCATATAACATCAACGCATAAACCTGGCTCGGATGGCACTGTTGGGGAACGTAGTAATTTCAAAAAAATTCCTACGCACACGCAAGATCATGGTGATGCATAGCAATGAGAGGGGAGAGTGTCGTCCACGTACCCTCGTAGACCGTAAGCAGAAGCGTTAGCACAACGATGTTGATGTAGTCATACGTCTTCACGATCCGACCGATCCAAGTACCGAACGTACGGCACCTCCGAGTTCAGCACACGTTCAGCTCGATGATGTCCCACGAACTCCGATCCAGCAAAGCTTCATGGGAGAGTTCCGTCAGCACGACAGCATGATGACGGTGATGATGTTGCTACTCTTGCAGGGCTTCTCCTAAGCACCGCTACGATATGACCGAGGTGGAATATGGTGGAGGGGGGCACCGCACACGATTGGGAGAGATCAACAGATCAACTTGTGTCTATGGGGTGCCCCTTGCCTCAGTATATAAAGGAGGAGAGGAGGGGAGGGGTCGGCCCTCTCTATGGCGCGCCCTGGGGAGTCCTAGGATTCCCCCCTTCCATGTAGTAGGAGTAGGAGTCAAGGAAAGGGAAAAGAGAAGAGAAGGAAGGAGGGGGCGCAGCTCCTCCCCCTAGTCCAATTAGGACTAGGCCTTGGGGGGGGGTGCTCAGCCTCCCCTCTCTCTTTCTCCTAAAGCCCAATAAGTCCCATATACTCCCCGGCGAATTCCCGTAACTCCCCGGTACTCCGAAAAATACCCGAATCACTCGGAACCTTTTCGATGTCCGAATATAGTCATTCAATATATCGATCTTTACGTCTCGACCATTTCGAGACTCCTCGTCATGTCCCCGATCTCATCCAGGACTCCGAACTACCTTCGGTACATCAAAACACATAACTCATAATATAAATCGTCACCAAACATTAAGCGTGCGGACCCTACGGGTTCGAGAACTATGTAGACATGACCGAGACACATCTTCGATCAATAACCAATAGCGGAACCTGGATGCTCATATTGGCTCCCACATATTCTACGAAGATCTTTATCGGTCAAACCGCATAACAACATACGTTGTTCCCTTTGTCATCGGTATGTTACTTGCCCGAGATTCGATCGTCGGTATCTCAATACCTAGTTTAATCTCGTTACTGGAAAGTCTCCTTACTCTTTATGTAATGCATCATCCCGCAACTAACTCATTAGTCACATTTCTTGCAAGGCTTATAGTGATGTGCATTATCGAGAGGGCCTAGAGGTACTTCTCTGAAAATTAGAGTGACAAATCCTAATCTCGAAATATGCCAACTCAACAAGTACCTTCGGAGACACCTGTAGAGCACCTTTATAATCACCCAGTTACGTTGTGACGTTTGGTAGCACACAAAGTGTTCCTCCGATAAATGGGAGTTGCATAATCTCACAGTCATAGGAACATGTATAAGTCATGAAGAAAGCAATAGCAACATACTAAACGATCAAGTGCTAAGCTAACGGAATAGGTCAAGTAAATCACATCATTAAAGTCATGAAGAAAGCAATAGCAACATACTAAACGATCAAGTGCTAAGCTAACGGAATAGGTCAAGTAAATCACATCATTCTCCTAATGATGTGATCCCATTAATCAAATGACAACTCATGTCTATGGTTAGGAAACTTAACCATCATTGATTAACGAGCTAGTCAAGTAGAGGCATACTAGTGACACTATATTTGTCTATGTATTCACACATGTATTATGTTTCCGGTTAATACAATTCTAGCATGAATAATAAACATTTATCATGAAATAAGGAAATAAATAATAACTTTATTATTGCCTCTAGGGCATATTTCCTTCAGTATCGGGGGGTATGAACCATAGAGAAGTTGGAATACAGTAGGTTTAACAGCAATATAAATAAAGAATGAGTTCATTACAGTACCTTGAAGTGGTGGTTTGTTTTCTTGCACTAACGGAGCCTATGAGATTTCCTGTTGAGTTTTGTGTTGTGAAGTTTTCAAGTTTTGGGTAAAGATTTGATGGACTGTGGAATAAGGAGTGGCAAGAGCCTAAGCTTGGGGATGCCCATGGCACCCCAAGGTAATTCAAGGACAACCAAAAGCCTAAGCTTGGGGATGCCCCGGAAGGCATCCCCTCTTTCGTCTTCGTCTATCGGTAACTTTACTTGGAGCTATATTTTTATTCACCACATGATATGTGTTTTGCTTGGAGTGTCTTGTATGATATGAGTCTTTGCTTTTTAGCTTACCACAATCATCATTGTTGTACACACCTTTTGGGAGAGACACACATGATTCAGAATTTATTAGAATACTCTATGTGCTTCACTTATATCTTTTGAGCTAGACAATTTTGCTCTAGTGCTTCACTTATATCTTTTTAGAGCACGGCGGTGGTTTTATTTAGTAGAAATTATTGATCTCTCATGCTTCACTTATATTATTTTGAGAGTCTTTTAGAACAGCATGGTATTTTCTTCGGTTATAAAATTAGTCCTAATATGATGGGCATCCAAGTTGGGTATAATAAAAACTATCATATAGAGTGCATTGAATACTATGAGAAGTTTGATTCCCTATAATTGTTTTGAGATATGAAGATGGTGATATTAGAGTCATGCTAGTTGAGTAGTTGTGAATTTTGAGAGATACTTGTGTTGAAGTTTGTGATTCCCGTAGCATGCACGTATGGTGAACCGTTATGTGATGAAGTCGGAGCATGATTTATTTTTTGATTTGTCTTCCTTATGAGTGGCGGTCGGGGACGAGCGATGGTATTTTCCTACCAATCTATCCCCCTAGGAGCATGCGTGTAGTACTTTGTTTTGATGGCTAATAGATTTTTGCAACAAGTATATGAGTTCTTTATGACTAATGTTGAGTCCGTGGATTATACGCACTCTTACCCTTCCACCATTGCTAGCCTCTCTTGTGCCGTGCAACCTTCGCCGGTACCATAGGCCCACCATATATCTTCCTCAAAACAGCCACCATACGTACCTATTATGGCATTTCCATAGCCATTCCAAGATATATTGCCATGCAACTTTCCACCGCTTCGTTATTTATGACACGCTCCATCATTGTCATATTGCTTTTTGCATGATCATGTAGTTGACATTGTATTTGTGGCAAAGCCACCTTGATAATTCTTTCATACATGACACTCTTGATTCATTGCATATCCCGGTACACCGCCGGAGGCATTCACATAGAGTCATATTTTGTTCTAAGTATTGAGTTGTAATCTTGAGTTGTAAGTAAATAAAAGTGTGATGATCTTCATTATTAGAGCATTGTCCCAAGTGAGGAAAGGGTGATGGAGACTATGATTCCCCCACAAGTCGGGATGAGACTCCGGACTTTATGAAAAATAAAAGAGGCCAAAGAAGCCCAAATAAAAAAAGAGAGGCCAAAGAAGCCCACCAAAATAAAAAAAATGGGAGAGAAAGAGAGAAGGGACAATGTTACTATCCTTTTTCCACACTTGTGCTTCAAAGTAGCACCACAATCTTCATGATAGAGAGTCTCCTATGTTGTCACTTTCATATACTAGTGGGAATTTTTCATTATAGAACTTGGCTTGTATATTCCAATGACGGGCTTCCTCAAAATGCCCTAGGTCTTCGTGAGCAAGCAAGTTGGATGCACACCCACTTAGTTTCTTTTGTTGAGATTTCATACACTTATAGCTCTAGTGCATCCGTTACATGGCAATCCCTACTCACTCACATTGATATCTATTAATGGGAATCTCCATAGCCCGTTGATATGCCTAGTTGATGTGAGACTATCTTCTCCTTTTTTGTCTTCTCCACAACCACCATTCTATTCCACAGATAGTGCTATGTCTATGGCTCGCGCTCATGTATTGCGTGAAAGTTGAAAAAGATTGAGAACATTAAAGTATGAAACAATTGCTTGGCTTGTCATTGGGGTTGTGCATGATTTAAATACTTTGTGTGATGAAGATAGAGCTTAGCCAGGCTATATGATTTTGTAGGGATAACTTTCCTTAACCATGTTATTTTGAGAAGACATGATTGCTTTGTTAGTATGCTTGAAGTATTATTGTTTTCATGTCAATATGAACTTTTATCTTGAATCATTTGGATCTGAACATTCATGCCACAATAAAGAAAATTACATTGAGAATTATGCTAGGTAGCATTCCACATCAAAATTCTGTTTTTATCATTTACCTACTCGAGGACGAGCAGGAATTAAGCTTGGGGATGCTTGATACGTCTCCAACGTATCTATAATTTTTGATTGTTCCATGCTATTATATTACCCGTTTTGGATGTTTATGGGCTTTACTATACACTTTTATATCATTTTTGGGACTAACCTATTAATCGGAGGCCCAACCCAAACTGCTGTTTTTTTGCCTATTTCAGTGTTTCGCAGAAAAGGAATATCAAACGGAGTCCAAAGGAATGAAACCTTCGGGAGAGATCTTTTTGGAACAAACGCAATCCAGGAGACTTGGAGTGGACGTCATGAAGCAGCCGAGGCGGCCACGAGGGTCTAGAGCACGCCCTAGGGGGGTGGGCGCACCCTCCACCCTCGTGGGCCCCTCGTGGCTCCACTGACCGACTTCCTTCACCTATATATACTTGCATACCCTGAAAATACCGTGGAGCACTACGAAACCCTATTTCCACCTCCGCAACCTTCTGTACCCTCAGATCCCATCTTGGAGCCTTTTCCGGCGCCCCGCCGGAGGGGGAATCAATCACGAAGGGCTTCTACATCAACGCCAAGGCCTCTCCGATGAGTTGTGAGTAGTTTACCATAGACCTTCGGGTCCATAGTTATTAGCTAGATGGCTTCTTCTCTCTCTTTGAATCTCAATACAATGTTCTCCCTAATCTTCTTGGAGATCTATTCGATGTAACTCTTTTGCGGTGTGTTTATCGAGATCGGATGAATTGTGGGTTTATGATCAAGTTTATCTATGAGAAATATTTGAATCTCCTTTGAATTCTTTTATGTATGATTGGTTATCTTTGCAAGTCTCTTCGAACTATCAGTTTGGTTTGGCCTACTAGATTGATCTTTCTTGCAATGGGAGAAGTGCTTAGCTTTGGGTTCAATCTTGCGGTGTCCTTTCCTAGTGACAGCAGGGGAAGCAAGGCACGTATTGTATTGTTGCCATCGAGGATAAAAAGATGGGGTTTATATCATATTGCTTGAGTTTATCCCTCTACATCATGTCATCTTGCCTAATGCGTTACTCTATTCTTATGAACTTAATACTATAGATGCATGCTGGATAGCGATCGATGTGTTGAGTAATAGTAGTAGATGCAGAATCATTTCGATCTACTTGTCACGGACGTGATGCCTATATACATGATCATACCTAGATATTCTTATAACTATGCACTTTTCTATCAATTGCTCAACATTAATTTGTTCATCCACAGTAATACTTATGCTATCTTGAGAGAAGCCACTAGTGAAACCTATGCCCCCCCGGGTCTATTTTCCATCATATAAGTTTCCGATCTACTTTATTTTGCAATCTTTACTTTTCAATCTATATCATAAAATATCAAAAATATTTATCTTATCTTATTATCTCTATCAGATCTCACTTTGGCAAGCGGCCGTGAAGGGATTGACAACCCCTTTATTGCGTTGGTTGCGAGGTTCTTGTTTGTTTGTGTAGGTACGAGGGACTTGCACGTAGCCTCTTACTGGATTGATACCTTGGTTCTCAAAACTAAGAGAAATACTTACGCTACTTTGCTGCATCACCGTTTCCTCTTCAAGGGAAAACCAACGTAGTGCTCAAGAGGTAGCACGTGCCCTCACTAAAATAGAGCACGAAGAAACCTGCGGCGACACGGAGCTCCTCCTCCTTGGTGGCGATCTGCTCCTTGAGCTCCCGGTACTTGCCAAGGAGGCGGTTGAAGGCGCCGACCCGATAGGCGTCCAGTTGCTGCAAAAAGCGGCGATTAATACAAAGACGACATTCCAAAGATTGGACCCAACTACTACGTAGTTGGCCCGAACCTCGGGGGCTACACCCAGTGGGTGCGCTAGCGCGCCCCCACAAAGAAGAAGCTGCAAAGAAAGAAATATCACAAGGCGGAAAGGGAGCTTACCAACACGGCGCGCTCCAGCTCCCGCGTCTGCTCCCCCTCGACCTAGGCGAAGGCTTCGATCCGGTCCATCCGCCCATGCAGACGGCGGCTAACAGCGTCCATCGCCGCCTCCTCCTAGGTCTGGGGCCCGAAGACCACGGCGGCCCCGCCCCAGGCTGGCTGTGGCACGGCGGCCCGACGCCCCCCTGCCCTGGGCACCAGGGCATGTTCTCCGCCGGCCGCTCCCGCCGCGGCCGGCACCTCCTCCGACGCCCTCTCCGGCGCTGCCACCAACCTGGCCGTCGGGGCGGCCTGCGACACCACCGCTAGCTCGACAGACGGGGTGTCCTGCGGTGTCACCACCTGCGGCGCATCCTCCGACGCCCCAGGCGCCCCCTGCGATGCCATCCGTGGCACCTCCTCCAAGACGACGTCGCCGCCGCCTCCTTTGACCTCCGCCCGCTCGACAACGTCGACCCGCGGTGGGGTGTCGTCCTCCACCTCCACGACCTCCCGGTCGAGGTCCATCATCTCAGCCCGGCCTCCTTGGCCGCGCTCCCTCACTGACGACGGCTCGAAGACCGTCGCCACCACCATCGTTCCCTCCGTCATCTCCCACCACGGCGGCTCCTCGCCGGCTCGCGCCCATGTCGCCGCAGCATCGGTCCAGGCCCGGACCGATGCCGCCTCCAGCTCCACCTCGGTCCGGTTCCGGTCCTGCCAGGCCAAACCTTCGGCGTCGGTCGGGTCCAGGCCGAGATCCGGATCTGCCGAATCCTCTTCCTCGTCCCGGTCGACGGTGCCGGACCGGCTCCTCTGGAACACAGCATCCTCAGCAGCCGCGGCATCGGCCGCCGCCCTCGCCAGCGTGATCGGCGACCTGAAACCCAAGACAAAATGAACAACGAGCAGGGCCGACTCGGCTACTCGGATGCAACCAAAAGAAAAACTCACCCCGACAACACCGGGACGGCGGCCCTCGCCGGCCTCTCTTGCGCAGTGTCGCGGCTCCTCTTGGCGGCTGGCCTCGCGCCTCCGGCCGAGTCTGCCGTGCACTTCATGGCCGGAGGCCGTGGCGCGATGCTGTCCTTCCCATGCGGCCGGCTCGGCGCCGGCCCTCCCCGCGATGACTCGGCTCCGCCCGCGTCGCCACCTCCTCCGCCCAACGCCACTGCGTCAACGGTTTGCATCAGTATCGTCCGCGTCACGTCACGCCCAACAACACAAGGAGCATGAAAAAGAAAGCAAAAAGCAAGACTTACCCATGCGGCGCCCTGCACCAACGTCGGCGTCCTCCTCCTCCCCTCCGTCGTGGGCCGCGGGCTCCTCCGACGCCGCCCGCACCACCTGCGATGGAGCCCGCGCGTAAGGGTGCCGGATAGCATTCAGAAGCACCTCCCGTGTTGCGTCGGGACGGATGAGAAGATGCGCAGCAGCAAAATATGAAGACCAGAGACTCACTAGGGGCGCCGAATTCGAGTGGTTGTACGGCGGCTTGCCGAACCGCCAGTGGTCCCTCAAATTGGCCGTGGAGATGTCGTTAACCTGGCGCGCAATCTAGTCCATCGCTAGGCGCGTGGCCGCCAGGCGGTTGGGCTCTTGAAGGCCGGTCATCTCGCCGATGAGGCAGCTGCGCTGCTGCAGCAGAAGAACCCGGCGCATAATGAAGGCGGCGATGAGGTCGGTGCCATTGAGCCCCTCCCGCACCTTCATCACCAACACCCGCTCGCAGAGATTGAGGATCTCCTGCGACGGGTGCCTGGGGTAGTAACCCCAGTTCATCATCGCCCGCGGCGGCGTGATGGTGAACGCCGGCAGATTGATGCGATCCGTGCCAAGGTTGTAGACGTAGAAGAAAGAATTCTGCCATTTCTTGGCAGAATCCTCCAGCAAAATCTTGGGGCAATCAGCGCCCGACCGCTTTGAGATGACGGCTGCCCCATAGTCGGAGAACTTGCTAGCCGTCGGTCCCTGCTGCTTCAAGGAGAAGAAGCGCGCCCAAAGGTTGATCGTGGGCTCGACCCGCAGGTACCCCTCGCAGAGGGTGACGAAGCCCGATAGTTGGATGATGGGGCTGGAGCCCGAAGAACTCCAGGAAGGTGCGGAAGAAGGCGCTCGCCGAAAGCCCAAACCCGCAATTGAAGTGCGGGAAGAAGACCATGCGCTCGGTGCCCTGGGGTAGCGGCCTCTTCTCGCCCTGCGGCAGGCGCACGGCCACCTCTGTTTCCCCCGGCAAGCCCTGGGTGGTGCGAAGGTAGGAGATATCATCGGCGGTGATGGTCGAGCCCATCCATGAGCCCGACGGCAGCGCCATCGACGAAGATGAGAGGAAAGAAGAAAGATGGATGGCGATGGAGCTCTGCTCGAAGCAGCAACGTCGCAGCGCGGAGGTCACAAGAAGCAGATGAAGGATGAAGAGGCAGGGGAGCGTGAGCGAGAATCATGTCCGCCCCCTCGCCCTAATTTATAAGCTCGGGTTTGAACGTGGGGGAGTGGGATCGTTTGCACTCGCCTTTCCCACTTCCCCGCAATAAGTGCACACGTACGCAGGTAATAACTTCACGGGAAAGAGCAACCAACTTGCGGACGCTGCAATAAATCCACGCGCGTGGGCCAAGGGCACGCGGTGGCGGTCCCCAGCACGTCGTCTAGTCTCATCATGCGCGTGGCCTGTCAGGCCCCTCCAACTTCCAGGCACCATGTGGCGCCCGCGCGAAGCCTGAGGGATTTCCCCAAGATTTGATGGTCTCTCCAGTTTCCCGCCGCTGCCGAGATGCCACAATCAAGTTTCCAAAAACCGGCACACAGTGGGTGTTGCCGGACCCGGCGGTCGTAGGATTCGCCTCTTCAAAGGGGGAAACTGCGAAGGCCCTCCCATCCGAAGACGGCAGACCTTCACAGCTTCGGGGACTACTATCGAGGGGATGAACCCCGGGCAGGCAACGGAACCCGGATCCTTTTCAAAAACAACGGGGCCAGCATCGCCCCTCAAGCCGGCCAACGCTTGGCCTGGTCGCTCGACCCGGCCAGGCCCCTCAACCCGGCCGAACTCTCCGACCCGGCCAAGCTCCTCGACTCGGCCTCGACAAACAGCGCAAGGCAGCCAAACCCGTCACACCAAGGCTTCCCCAACAAGCTAGCTCCACCCCTGGCGTATTCCTCAACCCAGCCATGGGTCAGCTCCCGTCCCATCCAGGCCGTACGACGGGACGAGTCTTCATCCACCGATGACCAAGGCAACAGTGCCCCGCCCATGCCTCTGGTCAGCCGGAGCGTGGTAACAGTGCCCCTCACCTGCCCGCTGAGCAAGGCCGGCGTGGCAACAGTGCCCCATCATCACCACTAACGCCAGCAAGCGGCAACCTGACGGAGCGCCATTGTACCCGACCCGACTCGGCCACTCCCTAACGACCGACAAGACAGCGAATAGTCCCCCTAGGCACGCATGGCCCGCACCTAGGGGAACCTGGCGAACCACAAGCACCCGGCGGGTCCTAGCCCCGGGTCCCCAGACGCTGACGACCCGGCCCTACGGCCTTGTAACATTACCATTGTACCCCTAGGGGGTTGGCCTATAAAACCCCCCAGGAGCCCTCGCGTATACGGGCAAGCAGTAAGCACTCAGGAAATAGCCAACCGATCAGTAGAACACACCTAGGGAGAAGGAGCAGCCTAAGCCTTGGCTTGCCTTCCTTCTTCCTCCATACAGCTCTAGGAGCAACCTTGTACCATTGCATATCAACCACACTCGGCAGGACTAGGGGTGTTATCTCTCCAGAGAGCCCCGAACCTGGGTATGTCTTGCATCCCGCGCTCGCTCATGCCAACCCCGCCTCTGGAGCCCACCAGTGCCCTCGAGCCTCCTCCTCTCTTTGCCATCCCATGGCATCTGCCGTGCGCCGACCACGACAAATACCTAACCATCTTGTGCCACATGAAGTAGAACTTGAAGGAAATATGCCGTACAGGAAATAATAAAGTTGTTATTTTATATTTCCTTATTCATGATAAAGGTTTATTATTCATGCTAGAATTGTATTGATCGGAAACTTAAATACATGTATGAATACATAAACAAATACCGTGTTCCTAGTAAGCCTCTATTAGACTCGTTGATCAAAGATGGTTAAGGTTTCCTAACCATAGACATGTGTTGTCATTTGATAACGGGATCACATCATTAGGAGAATGATGTGATGGGCAAGACCCATCCGTTAGCTTAGCATTTGATCGTTCAGTTTTATTGCTATTGCTTTCTTCATGTCAAATACATATTCGTTCGACTATGAGATCGTGCAACTCCCGGATACCAGAGGAATACCTTGTGTGCTATCAAACGTCACAACGTAACTGGGTGATCATAAAGATGCTCTACATGTATCTTTGAAGGTGTCTGTTGAGTTGGCATGGATCGAGATTAGGATTTGTCACTCTGAGTATCGGAGGGGTATCTTTGGGCCCTCTCGGTAATACGCATCATAAGAAGCCTTGCAAGAAAAATGACTAAGGAGTTAGTTGCGAGATGATGTATTACAGAATGAGTAAAGAGACTTGCCATCCATGAGATTAAACTAGGTATGCAGATACCGATGATCGAATCTCGGGCAAGCAACATACCGACAAACGAAGGGAATTACGTATGTTATCATAAAGGTTCGACCGATAAAGATCTTCGTGGAATATGAAGGAACCAATATGGGCATCCAGATCCCGCTATTGGTTATTGATCGGAGAAGAGTCTCGGTCATGTCTACATCATTCTCGAACCCGTAGGGTCCGCACGCTTAACGTTCATTGAGGATATAATATTATATGAGTTATGTATGTTGGTGACCGAATGTTGTTCGGAGTCTCGGATGAGATCACAGACATGACGAGGAGCTCCAGAATGTCCGGAGGTAAAGATTGATATATTGGTAATAGTGTTTTATCTTTAGAAAGGTTCCGGAATTCACCGGAAGGGGTTCCAGTTGTTTCCCAAGATGTTTGGGTACGAGAACACTTTATTTGGGCCAAAAGGGAAAGCCCACGAGGCTTTTGGAAAGTACAAATGGGAGTTTTGCGGAGAATAGAGGCTAGACGCCAGGGACCCTGGCGTCTGGGCCCAGACGCTCGGAACCCTGGCGTCTGGCCCTGGAGTCCGAGAAGGACTCTTGCCTTTCGGGAAAAACTGACTTTGAGGAGGCTTTCACTCCAAGTTTCGACCCCAAGGCTCAACAATAAATAGAGGGGTAGGGCTAGCAACCAAGACACATCAAGATTCACCAAGCCGTGTGTCGGCAACCCCGTCCCTCTAGTTTCTGTAGTGCTTGGCGAAGCCCTGTGGAGATTGTTCTTCATCACCAACCGTCACCACGCCGTCGTGCTGCCGGAACTCATCTACTACTTTGCATCTCTTTCTGGATGAAGAAGGCAAGGACGTCATCGAGCCGAACGTGTGCTGAACACAGAGGTGCCATACGCTCGGTACTTGATCGAGACGGATTGTGAAGGTGTACGACTACATCAACCGCGTTGATAAACGCTTTCTCTTAGCGATGTTCAAGGGTATGAACATGCTCTCCCCTCTCGTAGCTATGCATCTCCATGGATAGATCTTGCGTGTGCGTAGAATTTTTTTTGTTTTCCATGCAATGTTCCCCAACAAAATTGTGTAGCTCGGGCACACGATTAGTCTGCAAAATGCATTGTCATCCACACCAAAACATTCAAGGAGGGAAATGCACTAACAAGATTAATTAAAACTTAAAAACATAATATAAAAAACCTAGATCTATTGCTCGTCGTCCTTGTCCCCGTCGCTGACGAGGTCGATGTACATCGGAGGCGAGCATGAATATGGCTGCGCTGGTGTAGTGTCACGGCCTCTGATACGCGGTGGCGTAGCAGGCGCTTCATGCTCCTCCTCCATCTCGGGCATACCCGCGAACATGGACGCCCATGTCCATGTCTGGCCCATGAGCCCTTGTAGTGGTCATGGCTCCGGCGGCGATGCAAGGGTGCAGCCTCCACCGCCGATGCGTGGAGCGCCAGTGGCAGGTGATGCCACTGTGAGAGCTCGGCCAGCTCGGAGGCCTAGAGGACCTACTTGACAGCCTCATTGTCATTATCCTCCTTCACCATCGGCGGCTCGTGCGTTGGAGCAAGCGCGCGCACACGAGCGACGACCGATGGTGCTGGTCGTGTTCGTCGTAGAACCACGTATCCCAAAGGGGCGAGTCCTCCATGAATGTCGGGTCGTGGCGGAGGTCTTCGGGAAGTAGATCGCGATGGCGGCGGACCTCTAGCACCCAGGCGCGATCAGAGGCTAGAACAATCGGTACTGGAACCCTTTCTGGGTTAAAATGCCAGTCGTTTGGCAGGTGCACGGGGATGACCCTCTCCAAGTTGCGAACGGGCACGTACCTGCGATTGCGCACGAGCGTCGTAGCCCCCGGCGGCATCACGGTGAAGGGTGTCGCGTGACGCCGCCTCAAGGAGGAGCCGGCCTCGTGGTTGTGTGTCCCGACCATCCAGTTCCACGACATTTGCATCGACGGAGTAGGCGGTAGCTACGGTTTGATTGTCGGGATGCGCGCGGGGGAGGGGGGCGGAGAGTGGTGCGGATGGGAGCCCCCCACACGCGTCATTTTAAAAGGACCAACTTGTGCTTGTTGGGTGATTGACGCATGGGCCCAGGGCGGACACCGGACGGACGCATGGCGCATCCAGCTGTTATCTGTGTGGACGTAAACCCGATCCAAATTGGGGGCGTATTTGTCCCCCACGAACACAAAACAAATAGAATGGCCAAATATGTGGCAGTGTTGGGCCATGATTTGTGCCCATGCTGAACCAAAAGGATGCGAGCATGCGAGTGAATGAAATGCGTTCCCGCATTGGAGTTTCCCTTAGAGCTCGATAGATAAAAAAAGAATCATCAAAATGCTCCAAACTCACAAGGCCACACCGATCAATCTAGGGCGTGTTTGGTTGCCCGCATCGAGCCCAACCAGGCCCGAACGGGAAGGAAGAGGCCTGTTTAGTTGCCTGGTTTCACTGTTGGGCCTGCATCGCATGCTTCTCAAAGCAGCCCACAGCCTGGCTCGCTGGAAACGCTCGGATCGGCAGTTTCTTGTGAGCCAGGCTGAGTGCGGCGCGAGGTCGCACGGGCGCGTGCGAGGCGAGGGAGAGGGGGGATGGCGGGAGATGGAAATCTGGCGCGCCGTCCCGGTGCCAAATCTATGCTCACCCTCTTTCACTCGCTCACCCATAGCCACTGCGCCCCTTTCTTCCCTACTACCTCACCACCGGCGGCAGCTGCGATTTCAGATCTGCACTAGAGGGGGCGGTGGTGGCGGCGAAAGAGCCGGCGGCGTTTGTAGCAGATCTGTTGCTCCCCTTGCTGTTGGCCACCGTCTAGTCGACCTTGTCTGTGTCATGGCTCCCCCTAAGCCGTCCTCGTCTCCGATGCCGGTAAGCAGCACCCCATCCCCCTTTGTTAGGTCGGTGGTTAGGCCGTTAGGCTAGGTGTAGGACCGATTACCCATTAAACGAACCGTCGATGTCGACTAGGTTATGGACGCACGGATGAGGCTGATAATTCAGGCAACATCACTGATTAGTGTGATTTAGGCTTGGGTCATGTTCATGCACCAGAGAGTTGTTCGTCATGCTGGGAATCCTTCGATCCACTATGGTCCATTGTTTATCCGGGAACAGGAGAGGATCCAAAATCTAAACTACATCTACAACTGCAATGACGTCGAGGCTCTGTGGATGCTTCGAATGAAAAGAGCACCATTTTCCAGGCTTGTCGAGACCTTCAGGAGCAGGGGGCTGCTACAAGATAACATCAACACCAGTGTGGAAGAGCAAGTGGCCATGTTTCTCCATGTTGTTGGCCATAACCAGAGGTTCAGGGTCATTCACAACACATTCAGGAGATCAATGAAGACCATCTCTAGGTACTTCAAGCAGGTGCTTTTTGCTATTGGGGATCTTAGAGGAGAGATGATCAGGAGACCATCTGGCCAGACTCCACCCAAGATTCACAGAAGCCCAAGATGGTATCCATACTTCAAGGTGAGCATTGACAATATACACTTTTCATGGCTTGATATGCTTGTATTGTTCAAGTTGAGCACTAACACATGCTTGTGATGCCATTTTTAGGATTGCATTGGGGCAATAGATGGTACTCATGTCACTGCTAGAGTTCCTAGGTCACAGTCTGCAGCATACACGGGGAGGAAGCACTACACAAGCCAGAATGTGCTTGCTGTTGTTGACTTTGATCTGAAGTTCACATATGTGTTGGCTGACTGGGAGGGGTCAGCGCATGATGCTAACACTCTCAGTGACAACATGAGTCGACCTGATGGGATCAACATCCCCGATGACAAGTTCTACCTTGAAGATGCTGGCTATGCATGTCGGCCGGGTATTCTTCCACCCTTCAGGAAAACCAGGTACCATCTCAACGAGTTCTCTGTTAGGAACTATACTAGGACTGCACAGGAGCTGTATAATCTCAGACACTCCAGCCTTAGAGTAACTGTTGAGAGGGCATATGGAGCTCTGAAGAATGGGTTTAAGATCCTGGATCAGAAGCCATTCCACCCATACCCCACTCAGGTTAAGCTTGTTCTTGCTTGTTGCATTCTGCATAACTGGATCCTCCAGATGAACACATGCCTGAGGAGGAAGATGTCGAGCCTAACGGTGTTGTTAGCTCCGGCCATGGTGTGGAAGCATTTGTCAATGACGCTTGGAAGAACAAAAGGTTGGAGTGGGCAGAGGCAATGTGGCTTAACAGAGGTCAGTGCAGGATTTGAAGAAGAGGAAGAAGAACAAGAAGCAGCAGCAGAAGCAGAAGAAGAGGAAGAGGAAGATCTGGTAGCAGCAATACCGATGAACTATCCCCTATTTAGCCAATGGCTCTTAATAATTTTAACTGTCATTTGATAGTAGTTAGAGCATCTCCAATAGATGGTCCAAATGTAAAAATAACTTCACTGTTCAAAAAAATTGTAAAAATAACTAACTTTTGGACCGTCTGGGGCAAAAACGCTGCTCCAACAGACGGTCCATATGCAAAAAAATTGGACCGCGGCCTCCTCGTGATGTAAAATGCAACACCTCGCGATGAAAATATACATCGCGAGATGCATCTGGTCCAAAACCAGCCGCCGCCCGCGAACCCCCAACCGGCACTTCATTTCCGTTCCCGCCCGCGCCCGTCCGCCCGCTCGAAGAACAGCCGGCCGGAATCCGCCGCCGCGACTGCCCAAAACCTCGCCGTCGGTGCCGCCACCACCCCACATCCCCTCCGCCGCCCTCCGCCGCCGCCGCCCTCGCCCCCGTCGCCTCCCCGCCGCCGTTCGGCCGCCGCCGAATCGGGTGGCAGCCGACGCGGGATTCGGCCCCTCCGACGGTCCGACTGCCGCGGTAGGCCTCCGTCGGGTCTTAGGCTGCCGCCGACCTCCTCCCGTCGGCCGTGAGCCTGTCCACGGCCGTTGCGCCGGCCGCACGATCGCCTCCCCGCCGCCCTCCGCCCGGCTGCCGAACTAGTCTTCGCCGCCCACCGAGCTCCTCTTGGCCGGCCTCCAACCTCATTTCTTATCACCGCCTCCATCCGGAGCCGACCGCAGCCGTCAGTAGCAGCCAATCCAACCGGCGGCCATCTTCTTCCAAAGCGGCTGAACAGCAGCCGGGCGGCTGCTGGCCGGTTTTGGACCATGCATTTGGACCATCTATTGGAGTTGCTATTTTGGACCATGAATTTGGACCATCTGTTGGAGTTGGCCTTTTTTCGAAGCTTCAAAACACATTTTTTGGCGGTCCAAAATTTACATCTCCGGTTTTGGACCGTTAAAATTTGGACCAACTATTGGAGATGCTCTTAGGATGAACTGACATTTGTTTAACTAGCTGGCACTATGTTCAGATTGTGTGTGGCAAGGTCACCACTAGTTAGAAGTGATGACAACACCTTACGCAGGTTGCAACCAAACATCATGTCATATGTGCGCCTGATGCAATGCAGGCAACCAAACGCCGGGTCAAAAATGGTTGTCTCATGCACCTAGGTACATGCAGGCAACCAAACTATGTGCATCTGGATTTTTTTTTTGCCTGCATCCCCTCAAACTGGCTCACTAGAGCCAGGCTCAGCCGGGCCAGACTCGATTGACAATGTAACCAAACACGCCCCTAGCTACCCATAGGCACTCCACGCACACAAGCTACCCATAGGCACTCCACGCACACAAACGAAAGGAAGACCACCGTCGAGATTGTATGAAACAATGGTCGTCATCTCTCCAAGCAAGCGACTTCGACTTCGCTGCATTTAACCTTACGGCCAAAACAGCCTCTCGAAGGCCACGCCAACCTATGCCAAACTACCGACCACATGCATCAGTGGCGAGTCGGCCCCGATTTCAAAGACGAGCAATGAAGAAGAAATATGCAAGGATTGCACCCGTGGAGCCACTCGGACCACGGTACATCAGCTCCAACTTCAAAGCAACGAAACAAGAGGAAAAATATCCGACGAACGTTCGCATGATTTAGATCACACAGATGGCAGTTTCTGAAGAAATTTGCCCAAAAATAAACAAACTAGCATGCCCTAACACTAAAATACCACCTCCACTAACACTAAAATGCCATCCGTTCGCAAATGCCACGGTCGTTGGATATTGTCATTCCGAAACAAAGCCCAGAGACATGCAAACACGCTTGAGCCGAACACCAAACCATGCTGCGACTAACACCACAAAATCGACTGGTTCAAATATAACCTCGAATTGCATATAAGGCAAACAATGTGCAGAGAGTTGCGACGGCAACCAACGGTGAGTAGGATGCCCTTCTGACCCTGACTTCTAGCACTAATCTATAGTCAACACAAGTTCACCCCATTGGCTAGAAAGAAGAAAAGACTCCCAAGAAAAAGAAAAAGAAAATCATTTCAGGTTCACAAAACAGACCAAGCCCAGGAGTACAAAGGATGTTACAACGACGACGGGCAATCAGAAGATCACTAAACCAAGTCTAATGCATCGAATCGGTCTTGAGGGTTCCTTCTTGGACAACCATGCTCTTGTCAAAAACCACCTTCGACCTGAAACAATCAGAAGAAGTGATATCAGGTAAAATATAACAAACTCTATTTGCTGAAAGCCCTAAAGGAAAGTAGACAGCACTTAAATTTAACATTTAAACTGCCATACGAAAAATCTATTATGTTTAGTGGTTAGCCACGATCAGACAGCCGGTCTATCTCCCCTGGAAGAAAAAAAAACAGCCGGTCTATCATTTGATACAAAAAAGTAGACTGGTTATGCGAGAACATTGTCTGTGTAGTTCTGTAGCATCTCTTCATAGCCCAAGCAATAAGTAACAGACCAATTCACCTATTATGGTTGGGACTTGGGAGTGCCATGTGTTCAAACCGAAACTTAAGTAAGCTCTATGTAATAATGATATTTTTTACACCCTAATAAATCAAAACCATGTGGTTTGCAATAGAACAAACAATGGCACCCCAGAGAGTTTATACGCTTACTAACCGTGTGAAGCTAACCACTGCAGACAGAAGTAAGAAGAGTCATCCATTTCATACAGAAGCTGCACCACAATATTTGGATAGTGAAACCCTATGTAAGTGGCAAACTGACACCACATAGCACAAGAACACTGAATCTGGGCACTATCACTATAGGTGGCCGTGTGCTCCTACTAGGCTTCTTAGTGATTAAATTCTCAGTGTGGCCTATCAGTACACTTCATTGATTTGGCTATATCTTCGAACAAATGTTGTAGTAAGGTTTGGGCTACATGCGTCTTTGATGCCGAGGCCAGGGGTAATGGAAGCTTCTATTTTCTTAAAAAAAATCACCAACTATGTATCACCCAGGAACACCATGTGCATGACAGCAATCATTTGAATATTGTTAGTGCAAATCATTCACAAGTTGATGATCTAACTGACACTTTTCTTATTTATCAAAACCCCTTAATGAACATCCTCAAAGAAACCTCACGCATCACGAATATCACATGAACTAAAACATGAGATCAGTGCATGTAATACTCCACAAAATGTGAAATACTGACAGTACTTTGAAACATAAATACGAAGTGCAGATTTTATCAATATGAAACAGTGACAATAGCACCAAGCAGAAGCTATTCAAAAATGATGAATATCAAGAACTTTCATGCTTACCATATTGCAAACCAAAACTCTGATCAAACAACTATCATGCATGATTTGCATTGCCTTTTAGCTCAAGCTCTAGCTCCTGGTGTCTTAGCTGAAGTTCCAAACGCTTCTGCTGAAGCATCATTTGTTCATTCTCCAATGTCATCCTTTCAATTTCCCTGTCCTTCTTCATCCTAAATCTCTCCCACTTGAGACGTTGTTTTGCCACTTCCAGTTTTTGTTCTTGGGTGTGCAAGCGATGTTTCTGAAACTCTATTTGTTGTGAAGTCAAGTCCTTCCGCGCAAAAGACAAGTTGGCTCCACCTGGAATAGCATTGTTGATACCCAATGTGATGTCATGAGGATTGAACCTCCCACTAACACCGTTTGAGCTTGAGGTGACAAAACCCACATCACCATGATCCACCGCACGACACATTCTTTTATTCATGTAAGAATCCCTCAAGTTGGTATGAACTGTTTGATGCTCTTCGTCATGCTCCTCGTAATCAGAATCTGCACTCTGCTCACCCTCTTCAGGATCTGCACTTGCATCCCTCCTCAGATCATGCTCCTCTTTACATCTAAGAGCAACCTGTAGTGAGTGCTGAAGTGCGAGATCTTCAGGTAAATTGACACGGTTGTTGTTATGATATGAACACATCTGCTCATAGAATAAGTGCTTAGAGTTCAATATCTTCCTTGCATCTTCTTTCATCTTATCAGAAAGATGATGCATGCTATCAAGAAGTGCTGGATTTTCCACAACATTGCAAGCAGTACCACGACCAAGGATATCTGTAAGCCTTTTATATCTCTTGTTGAGATCATTGAACTTATCCTCGCACTGCTGTGGTGACACACTGCAGCCTCTTTCGCCCATGACCTTTGATATTGCTTTCCATTTGCCCTTCTTCTGCACTATTGCAATGTTCCTCCTTCCGCCTTGATCCGCCCCAGGATCCTCCCCCGTGTAGGATGCTGCGGTAATCAAAAGTTTAACCATGGAACCTGTCCACTTCATCCGATGCCATGCTGAACCCTTCTTGCCTTTGTCATTCTGGGTATCAGTAACATCCTCGGTCATATCATGCTCCTCATCACTGATGGAGTCCTTAGAGTAATGACTGTGCTGGTGGTGGTGGTGGTGATCCTTTTTTTCATGTTCTCCAAATTGAAATCCAGGGTTATCACGTGCTGTAGCCCTGTTGATAGGCATTGCAAAACTCCCTAGCATCTGAGATTGGTTGAATAGCTGTTTTCCTGAGCTTGAAGCATGCATTTGCATGGAGTTACCGTGCACATTCAAACTACTATAAGGAATTCCTTGCATCATGTTTCCAGTAGGTAGGTTGCTGCCTTCCATTTTCTCAAAAAGATCACTCAGGTGGTTGTACCTCTTGTCAATACCATACAAAAGGTAGAGGAGGTGTCATATGTCTTCACTTCAATATCACCCTGCATAGTAAGTTTGGAGAAATTATTAAAGTCCCAGCCGGAAATGTATATTTGCACAGCTGTATATTTTTCAATGTTGCTGAACAAAATAGATAGAGGTTGAATTTCATCAGGAACACCTAAATAAAAATACGATAAGGTACTCTCGAACACACTCGACTGGCACATCATGTGATATTGAATATACTAGCATTGTGCAAATGCAACCCCGATCTCCGGGCTGGAACGGCAATAATCGCAAAAGCAGTTAAAATGACCTCTGGAACACTTAAAATACAGTACAACCAGAACAATAACATTTGCAGGGATTTGTCACTGCGGTAGTAACTAACAACTAATCACTGGTGCTAGCAAGTGTCATGGTATTTCGTAAGGGAGCTATGCACTTATTGACAGCAAATTGGAACTCAATGCTTAAGCGGGTAATCGCCGAGCATCACCAACAGTTCCCCTTTCCCGTAAAAAATTCTGCTTTTGGGGGAGTTGGGCCAAAAAAAAGTGCTCCAACAGTTCCTGTAAAAGCGGTTTTTTAAGGGACCCCGTATAATCAGCCCAACTCCCCCTCCATCTAGGGGGAGATGGCCCTTCCCCTAAACATTCCCATAAAACTGCCACGTCAGCGCGCTGCAACCGCAATCCGTCGCGCCGCCACCCCACCGACGACGACACCGACCATCGCCGTCACGCCGCAAACCGTCGCCGTCACGCTGCCGACCACCCGATCCGCTGTCCACCGCCTTCGGAGCCCGCCGTCGCCGCTGCGCCACCGCCAAATACCATTTTTAGGGGAAGATTTTTACCGGAACTGCAAAAGCAGCTCACCTGTCAACCTTCCCTAGATTATATGGACACCCCGTAAAACCATATTAGGTTTTTTTTTTACATGAACTGCTGGTGATGCTCAGAAGAAGCACTGACCGACACTACCAATCAAATAACCACCGAATAGTACCCATTTACCCAACACACCAAGCATCCAATTCGCACGGACGAGCACGCGCCCACGATTGCGGTGCAGGGCATAATCTCCGGGCAAAACTGCATCGCCTGGAACACCGCAAATCATACCTGCGCCGCAAGATCCAGCACAGGTCTGACTCCTCCCGGGGGCAAAGGGGAAGATTAAACGTAGCTCCGAATTCATCCAGGATTTTTAGCTACACGGCGGCACCACGGACAGCGTATCGGACTGACAAACAAGAACAGAAATGGCCGGGGATTTTTTTTTCTTCCCACAAAACAGGAAATAATTGCCCTGCTGCGAAAAGGAAAAGGGTGGGAGAAGAGCTCACGATTGGGTTCTGGCGGCGGCAGGAGGAATCGCCGGGGCTCGAGGGAGGGTTGACAGACACTCTCCCACCTCCAGCCTTCCAGGGTCCAGCTCTCCCCCCCTCTCTCCCTTTCTCCTGGTCGTCGTGGGTGTGTGCCGAACAGGAGGGGACTTAAAAAAAAGGAGGAGTGTGCTCTACTGGCCGGCTCAAAGCAAAACGCTGCCGTGTTGTTCTGTACAGGTGGAATTCGGTGGGCCGTCGATGACCGGTGGGGCACGACACAGCGGGTCCTAGGTGTCAGCCACTCAGCGTCCATACGGCTGCGTGAAGTTGGCCGGTGCGTTGGTGTGGCGGTAACGGAAGGTTCCGGAAGCTCCTGAAAGTTGACTTGTGAAATCAAAATTAATGAGTATGCCACTCGAGAGTATATCCTTTCCTAGAGCACGAGAAAATTACATATTTAGAGCTTCTAGAAACTGGCCCCACACCCCCTCCCTCTATGTTCGGTCGGACAACCCAGAGAGGAGGGATGGCGCACAAGGACAACAGCCGACGAGTGTGCTCTACTGGTTGGCGTGAAGCGGAACGCTGCATGTTGTTCTGTACCGGTGGAATTTGGTTGGTTGTTGATGGCAGGTGGGACACGACACATTGGGTCCTGGGTGTCAGTCACTAAGCGTCCATTTAGGTTGCGTGTAGTTTGGTAGGTGCGCTAGTGTGGCAGGAACGAAAGATCCTGGAAGCTGGCTCGTTAAATCAAAATTAGTGAGTATACTATGCCACACCAGAGCATGTCTTTCCCACGAGCATGAGAAAATCACATATTTAGATCTTCTAGAAGCTGGACCCATACTTCCTCCCTATATGTCCGATGAGATAGCCCGCACAAGAGGGAGGAAACACGAGGATGCTACTTGCGAAATACATTGGTATTTTCCCGAAAAGGAATGGTGAAGTAATATAGTAGCACAAAGTATTTCTCTCAATAAAGAATCAAGGTTTATCAAATCAATAGGAGATTTACCTAAACCACCTTTAGCATTACCTACACACAAGAGCAAATACTTGCACCCAACGCGGACAAGAGGGTTGTCAATCCCCTTGTACTCGTTAATTGTGAGGATTAAATCTAATAGTAGGAGATATATAAATTGCGAAGTAAAATAAAAGTAAATACATTGCAGCAAGGTATTTAGGGTTTTAACAATATGATTTAAATGGACCGGAGGCCAATAGTTTTTACTGGAGGCATCTCTCTCGAGAACATACCGATACACTGGGTGAACAAATTACTGTTGGGCAATTGATAAAATAGCGCATAGTTATGATGTTATTCATGGCATGGTCAGTACATCGGCATTACGTCCATGACAAGTAGACTGTTAAACTTAATGACTGAAAGAACATGTGGTGCCCCCATGTTTGGTTTTGGTAATTGATGACAATCTCTATGGACTAATGGTTGCCTTGAGTTATATTCATACGATTTTTCCATAGGCATTTCTCAAAGACCATTTGTTGGTTTCAACGTTATTAGAAGAAAAATATGTGTTGACCAAGGTTCTATTCAAGGATTTATCCAAAGATTGATCATGTGAGAGTTGCGCCTATTGTAGGCATGTCTTGAAGAAGAAGGTTGTGCAAACATTCATGTTTACCTTCAAGACATCATTTTAATGAAGAGAGTTGAAAAGATTCACGATTGATCAAGACTAAGTACAAAGAGTGATTCAAGTTGATCAACACACAAAGCATAGAAGATGTACCAAGCGGCATCAAGTGATCTCATGGTATGATAAGCATTGTCCATTACGCTTTTTGTACTAACCCGTGGTCTATGTGAGAGTTGTTTTTGGGGTTAGGTATGTTGCCATGGTCGTGCATCAAAAGAAGATATCATATGACCCATGTGTTGGGGAACGTAGTAATTTCAAAAAAATTTCCTACGCACACGCAAGATCATGGTGATGCATAGCAACGAGAGGGGAGAGTATTGTCCACGTACCCTCGTAGACCGTAAGCGGAAGCGTTATGACAATGCGGTTGATGTAGTCGTACGTCTTCACGATCCGACCGATCCAAGTACCGAACGTACGGCACCTCCGAGCTCAGCACACGTTCAGCTCGATGACGATCCCCGGACTCCGATCCAGCAAAGTGTTGGGGATGAGTTCCGTCAGCACGACGGCGTGGTGACGATGATGATGCTCTACCGGCGCAGGGCTTCGCCTAAACTCTGCGACGATATGACCGAAGTGGAATATGGTGGAGGGGGCACCGCACACGGCTAAGGAACGATCCGTAGATCAACTTGTGTGTCATGGGGTGCCCCCCTGCCCCCGTATATAAAGGAGCAAGGGGGGAGGAGGCCGGCCCTAGGAGGGGGCGCGCCAAGTGTGGAGTCCTACTAGGACTCCCTAGTCCTAGTAGGATTTCATCTCCCTTGTTGGAGTAGGAGAAGGGGAAAGAGGGGGAGAGGAAGAAGGAAAGGGAGGCTGCGCCCCTTGTCCAATTCGGACCAGAGGGGGGGCGCAGGCCTCCTTCCTTTTGGCCTCTCTCCTCTATTCCCGTATGGCCCAATAAGGCCCATATACTCTCCGGAGAATTCCCGTAACTCTCCGGTACTCCGAAAAATACCCGAATCACTCGGAACCTTTCCGAACTTCGAATATAGTCGTCCAATATATCGATCTTTACGTCTCGACCATTTCGAGACTCCTCGTCATGTCCCCGATCTCATCCGGGACTCCGAACTCCTTCGGTACATCAAAACTCATAAACTCATAATATAACTGTCATTGAAACCTTAAGCGTGCGGACCCTACGGGTTCGAGAACTATGTAGACATGACCTAGAACTATTCTTGGTCAATAACCAATAGCGGAACCTGGATGCTCATATTGGCTCCTACATATTCTACAAAGATCTTTATCGGTCAAACCGCATAACAACATACGTTGTTCCCTTTGTCATCGGTATGTTACTTGCCCGAGATTCGATCGTCTGTATCCAATACCTAGTTCAATCTCATTACCGGCAAGTCTCTTTACTCGTTACGTAATGCATCATTCCGTAACTAACTCATTAGCTACATTGCTTGCAAGGCTTATAGTGATGTGCATTACCGAGAGGGCCCAGAGATACCTCTCCGACAATCGGAGTGACAAAACCTAATCTCGAAATACGCCAACCCAACATGTACCTTTGGAGACACCTGTAGTACTCCTTTATAATCACCCAGTTACGTTGTGACGTTTGGTAGCACCCAAAGTGTTCCTCCAGTAAACGGGGTTGCATAATCTCATAGTTACAGGAACATGTATAAGTCATGAAGAAAGCAATAGCAACATACTAAACGATCAAGTGCTAGGCTAACGGAATGGGTCATGTCAATCACATCATTCTCCTAATGATGTGATCCCATTAATCAAATGACAACACATGTCTATGGTTAGGAAACATAACCATCTTTGATTAATGAGTTAGTCAAGTAGAGGCATACTAGTGACTATATGTTTGTCTATGTATTCACACATGTATCATGTTTCCGGTTAATACAATTCTAGCATGAATAATAAACATTTATCATGAAATAAGGAAATAAATAATAACTTTATTATTGCCTCTAGGGTATATTTCCTTCAGTCTCCCACTTGCACTAGAGTCAATAATCTAGTTCACATCGCCATGTGATTTAACATCAATATTCATATCTGTATATGATTTCACATCGTCATGTGACCAACACCCAAAGGGTTTACTAGAGTCAATAATCTAGTTCACATCGCTATGTGATTAACACCAAAAGAGTACTAAGGTGTGATCATGTTTTGCTTGTGAGAGAAGCTTAGTCAACGGGTCTGTCATATTCAGAGCCGTATGTATTTTGCAAATATTCTATGTCCACAATGCTTTGCACGGAGCTACTCTAGCTAATTGCTCCCACTTTTAATATGTATCCAGATTGAGACTTAGAGTCATCTGGATTGGTGTAAAAGCTTGCATCGCTGTAACTTTTTATGACGAGCTGTTTTATCACTTCCATTATCGAGAAACATATCCTTATTCCACTAAGGATAATTTTGACCAATGTCCAGTGATCTACTCCTAGATCACTATTGTACTCCCTTGCCAAATTCAGAGCAAGGTATACAGTAGGTCTGGTATATAGCATAGCATACTTTATAGAACCTATGACTGAGGCATAGGGAATGACTTTCATTCTCTTTTCTATTTTCTGCCGTGGTCGGGAGTTGAGTCTTACTCAATTTCACACCTTTGCAACACAGGCAAGAACTTTTCTTTGACTGTTCCATTTTGAACTACTTCAAAATCTTGACAAGGTATGTACTTATTGATAAACTTATCAAGCGTCTTGATCTATCTCAATAGATCTTGATGCTCAATATGTAAGTAGCTTTACTGAGGTCTTTCTTTTAAAGAACTCCTTTCAAACACTCCTTTATGCTTTGCAGAATAATTCTACATTATTTTCGATCAACAATATGTCATACACATATATTTATCAGAAACGTTGTAGTGCTCCCACTCACTTTCTTGTAAATACAGGCTTCACCGTAAGTCTGTAAAAAACTATATGCTTTGATCAACTTATCAAAGCGTATATTCCAACTCCGAGATGCTTGCACCAGTCCATAGATGGATTGCTGGAGCTTGCATATTTTGTTAGCACCTTTAGGATTGACAAAACCTTCTGGTTGCATCATATACAACTCTTCTTTAAGAAAACCATTAAGGAATGCAGTTTTGACATCCATTTGCCAGATTTCATAAATTGTGGCAATTGCTAACATGATTCGGACAGACTTAAGCATCACTACAGTTGAGAAAATCTCATTGTAGTCAACACCTTGAACTTGTCAAAACCTTTTTGTGACAAGTCGAGCTTTGTAGATAGTAACACTACTATCAACGTCCGTCTTCCTCTCGAAGATCCATTTATTTTTCTATGGTTTGCCGATCATCGGGCAAGTCAATCAAAGTCCATACTTTGTTTTCATACATGGATCCCATCTCAGATTTCATGGCCTCCAGCCATTTTGCGGAATCTGGGCTCATCATCGCTTCCTCATAGTTCGTAGGTTTATCATGGTCTAGTAACATGACTTCCAGAACAGGATTACCGTACCACTTTGGTGCGGACTGTACTCTCGAAGACCTACAAGGTTCTGTAGTAACTTGATCTGAAG
Source organism: Triticum dicoccoides (assembly GCF_002162155.2). Lineage (NCBI taxonomy): Eukaryota > Viridiplantae > Streptophyta > Magnoliopsida > Poales > Poaceae > Triticum > Triticum dicoccoides. The sequence continues at coordinate 125,550,004 of NC_041387.1, forward strand.
TTTCATGATCGTCATCACTAGCTTCCTCACTAATTGGTGTACAAATCACTGGAACTAATTTCTATGATGAACTACTTTCCAATTCGGGAGAAGGTACAATTACCTTATCAAGCTCTACTTTCCTCCCACTCACTTCTTTTGAGAGAAACTCCTTCTCTAGAAAGGATCCGAATTTAGCAACGAAAATCTTGCCCTCAGATCTGTGACAGAAGGTGTACCCAATAGTTTCCTTTGGGTATTCTATGAAGACGCACTTCTCCAATTTGGGTTTGAGCTTATCAGGATGAAACTGAAAGTGCGTTATATCGACTAGAGGGGGGGTGAATAGGCGATTTTTATGAATTCTTCACTAAGGAATTTGCTGGTGAGGAAATTCCTTAGTGAAGAACTACTTGCAGCGAAATAGGTACTCAGAAGTAAACATAACAGGATACAAACCTAGTCATCATGATGAAATGAAGACTAGCACAGAGTACACAAAGCGTAAACACAGGATAACAAGATGAAGACAAACAGACTGAAGAAATTGAGCTGAGGAATTTGTGAAAGTCTTCAGTCAAAGTCTTCAAGCACAGATATGAACAACATTCAACACAGTAATGAGGAAATGAATGAGTTGAGGAAATAGAACCAGCCAGTTGGTGAAGACAATGATTTGGTAGACCAGTTCCAACTGCTGTCTCAGTTGTACGTCTGGTTGGAGCGGCTGAGTATTTAAACTCGAGGACACATAGTCCCGGACACCCAGTCTCTGAGCGCAACTCAGGACACCCAGTCCTCACCGTATTCTCCTTGAACTAAGACCACGTAGGCCTCGTCCAATCACTCGTGGTAAGTCTTCAGGTGACTTCCAAACCTTCACAGACTTGGTCACTCGGCGATCCACAATTCCTCTTGGATGCTCTAGACCTTGACGCCTAACCGTCTAGAAGAAGCACAGTCTTCAAAGGTAACAAGCGTCGGATCCACGCAGGATCAATTTCTTCAGTGATGCTCAATCACTTTGGGTTTGTGGGGGTTTGGTTTTGGGATTTTTCTCACTTGATGATTTTCGCTCAAAGTCCTCGGAGGATGGGTTGCTCTCAGATGACAAGTGTCAAGTTCTCTCGGAGCAGCCAACCAGCTAGTGGTTGTAGGGGGCGGCTATTTATAGCCTAGGGAGCAGCCCGACATGATAAGACATAAATGCCCTTCAATGATATGACCGTTAGGTGGATAAGATACTTTGGACAGCCGGCGCGCAGCACAGCAACGGTCGGAAATTTGACTCTCAAATTCCTCAGGGCTATCATGTTCCTCACTGTGTAGGCAATTCGCACTGGCAAATTCCTAACTCCTCAGTCAGAGCAAAGTCATCAGTGACCAGAAGAACTGCGTCTCTGTCACTGAAGAATTTGACTGAACTGTATGAGATTTCCAATGGCTTCACTCGAAGGGATTAATAGGTGTAGGATTTTGAGTTGAGCATCACATGGAAATTTTTCCTTAGTATTTCCTCGACCCCCTTTCCTATGACTCAAGAAAGAGAAAATGAAACTACGAAAACAAAAGTCTTCACGCTTCATATTCCTCGAATGAATACCAAGTCTTCACGGTCACACCAATTTCTTCACTTTCAAAGTCTTCAGAATATCAAAGTCTTCAGTCGAAGAACTTCATTTTTAGGGGTCGACTTTCTCTGTAAATATCAATCTCCTCATAGACTTATAGACCTGTGTACACTCACAAACGCATCAGTTACTTAACCTATAAGTCTTCAATACACCAAAATCACTAAGGGGCACTAGATGCACTTACAATCTCCCCCTTTTGGTGATTGATGACAACATAGGTTAAGTTTTCAACGGGGATAAACATATGAAGTGTAAATACTGATATGAGGAATTTGATTGCAAGATATAGAAGAACTCCCCCTGAATATGTGCATAGTGAGAAATTTGCTTTTGAGGCAATGCACATTTGAAGAATTGAATCATGGAGATCTCCCCCTATATCTTGTAATCCATACACGCATTTGATATATAATATGAAGAATTTGAAATGCATGATGAAGTATGGTGCCTGATGAGATTCAGCATGCGTGCAATAATACTAACGAGGAATAAGCATGCAGAATAGCACATCAAAAGTTTCAGAGCTCAGTGCATCAAAAGCATCAGAGCTCGATCAAAAGTATCAAGGCACCATCGGATTTAAGATTACAACTCAATCCAATAAAAGGTTTTGGAAGAACGAGAGTTGTAACTTAAACAAAACGCCCATAATATAAACCCGCTTGAAGACTAACTCAGATTTCTCCCCCTTTGTCATCAAATGACCAAAAGGATCGAAACTGAGGACTAACGCCCCTGAAGAATTTCAAGTTGATGGAGGAGCGCCAGCGTTGTCGGGGTTGGTCGTTGAAGTAGGGCCTGCCGCAGTGTCGTTCAAATCTTCATGTTCATCAGTTTCACGCGATGAAGAATAAGAGCTGGCCACCAGATCAGGAACTTTGACTCTCTTGAATTTCTTCGGAGGTGGTGCAGACCAGTCAAATGCTTCCTGGAGACCCATAGTCTTCAGTTCTTCCGCGGAATATACATGAGTGAGAACAACCCAGGTGCGGTTGAGGGTTTCATGAAGGTGATACTGATTTTTCTTCACTGCATTATGTGTTGAGGTCATGTTGTGAAGAATTGCAGCAAATTGACGTTTCACCCATTTGTGATTACGATCAACCTTATGATGAAGACTGAGGAGTAACTCACGGTCAGTCATCACCCTGGGTGCTGTGGCTTGAGGATTTTGCTTAGCTAAGGTGTTTGCGGCAGTGTCATGTGTTGGAGAATCGTCATTGGTTGAGTAGGATGTAGCTAGACGGAATTGACCATCCAATGGACGAGTCCCTTCATCGATCACAGCAGCTGCCTTGCCCTTATCATTAGATGATGAAATTTTTCGCTTGAGGACTTCAATGGGCGGTAAGTAGCTACCATGGTTCAGAGTGTCAGCCTTGTAATTTAGTGAAGATCTTGCCCTTATGAATCTCATAATCCAAGGCGCATAGGGCTTCAGCTCAAAAGGTGACATTGCAACATTAGCCAGAGTCCTCATGAAGAAATCATGGAAGTTGACGGGAACGCCATGAATGATGTTGAAAAGCATGTTCTTCATGATGCCAACGACATCTTCATCATTTGAGTCGTGGCCTTTGATAGGACTCATTGTCTTCGTCAGGATTCGATAGACAGTCCGAGGTACATACAGCAATTCCTTGACGAGGAATTTGGTTCGAGGAGCCTGCCCTGGCTTCAAAGGCTTCATGAGCACTTGCATATAATGATCAGTCAGTTCACGGTCATTGTAGATGCAACGTGCACTTTCATGGGGAGGATCAAGAGGAAGGACACGAAGCAATTCAGTTGCTGGTGCCTTGTAGTGAGTGTTTTCAGTCATCCAATCCAGCACCCATGAATTGACATCTTCAGCATCTCCGGTGATATGCAGAGTGGCATAGAACTGAAGAATGAGTTCTTCATTCCAATCACAGATATCAGTGCAGAAGTTCAGTAGTCCTGCATCGTGAATAACTCTGAGGACTGGCTCGAAGCACGGCAGAGATTCCATATCCACATGAGGAATATGCTCATGATTGAAGATTTTGTCCTTGTTAAAGAGCACTGAGGAATAGAAGTTGGCTTGAGTAGCAGTCCAGAAACGTCTTTTCCTTATGCGAGCAGAGTCATATGGGTTGTAGTCAGTGAAGAACACATGCTCAGAAAAGAAGTCTTCAGCCTTGAATTTTTGCTTGCTCGAGAACGGATTCTTCGGTTTGGGCAGAGGAGTGTCAGTGATTTGCAGCACAACCTCAGGAATCGCGATCTCAGGTGCTTCAGGCTGAGGAATTTCTGGTTCCTCTTCTTGTGCAGGTTGGGGATCAGCAGTAGCAGGTTCTTCAGCACTAGCGGCTGGAATTTCTTCATGAACCGATGATGTGGGATGAGTATCTTCAGAGCCCATTTGAACAGTTGTAGCCGGGGACTGAGGAATTTGTTGAATGGGGGTGAAGAGAGGAGTATTGGGATGCTGACTTTCCCAAAAGTCATCATTCATCACTGGTGTAGTGCATCCAATATCCACGTCTTCTTCTTTTTCAATTTCCTCAACACCAGCCTCTTCAGCTGTGAACTGAGGCATGGGTGAGGAAACGACTGGCGTTGAAGGGAATGTTTCCACTTCAATTTCTTCATCAAACTGTTCTGAGGCAGCAACAGAGTGATTTTCTTCATCAGATCCGCTTGGGATCTTGTATTCTTCTCCATAAGGAACAATTTCCTTAGACGACATGGAGGAAATGGGAACGGCATCAATGGGATTTTCAAGCGAGCTGGTCATTGGCTTCATTTTCTTCGCGGCCGAAGAATTTGATGCAGCTGATGCCTTCCTTTTCTTCACAGCAGCTCGCTCTGCAGCCTTGGTCTTCTTCACTTCATAAGCAGAAGGAAGAATTGGAGTTGGTGTTGGCGCAGGAGGAGCTGAGGACTGTGGTTCAGTTTCTTCAGGCGCAATAGGTGTAGTTGCCCTGATCTCTTCAGTTTCTTCAGGCGCACCACTAGTGGATGCCCTGGGAATTTCTTCAGCGGCTGGAATGGAGTCATCAGCCCTGGAACTTGTATTCTCATCAGCAGGCTGAAAGTCATCAGTAGTGCTGGCACGTTCTTCAGCAGGCTGAGCAGAATCTGTAGCCTGAGGATTTGCTTGTTGCGATGGGGCTGCAACAGTTGTCATTTTCTTCGTCAAATTGACGAATCTCACTTTGGCTCCTTGCCAATCAGCATTGTATGCATCGAAATCCTTGCTGAGGGCTTGGATCTCAGATTGAGCTTTGAGAAGTTCTTCAGGAGTCAGTCTGATGATGTTCTTCTTTAGAAGCTTCTCCTTTCTAGCTTGTGCTCTCTTGATCTCACGAGCCTTTTCAAATTTTCATTTCTCTTCAGCGATGAAATGGGTCAGCATATGACTTTGACCAGGAGTCAGAGGCAGATCAGGCATTGGAGTGTTTGGATCCTGATGCCATAAGTCGATGAAGTCAAGGATCTTCTTCGGATCCAAAAGCAGAGGCACAGGTGTTCCTTTGGCTCTAGCGGCCTTTGCTTGTCTGTCTCTGATGATTTCTGCAAGTTCTTCATCAGAAGCCTCGTCATCAGAGGGCACGTGGAAAGCAACCTGTTTCTTTCTTGGACTTGGCCGAGGACCGCGTCCAGCTGTTGCTTTTGTCTTCAGCAGAGTGGGGCCTGATGAGGACATTGGTGCAGCTGAGGAACTTGCTGAGACACCAGAAGCAATCGAGAAACCCTGAGTCCTTTGACATGTAGCCAGATGCACAGGAGTTGAGGACTTGGAGGGAGCTGCTGAGGACATTGGTGGAGCAGCTGTAGTCTGAGGAATTTGCCGTGAGGGCGCTGATGGTGAAGCACTTGGCTTGCGAGCAGGCTTCTTTGGCATGGATTTCCTCGGCTTGACCGAGGTCTCAGCGGCAGCAGCAGTAGCAGAATCCTCATTGAATTTCCTCACTGCCTCCTTGGCTTGTCTTGCCAGTTTTGCTTGACGCCTAGACCATTCTTCAGGAAAGTCCTCACCACGCTTGATGCTGGTGGGATCAGCGACTTGGCCAGGTGCCAATGGAGCTCTTGGGCATGGAGGGTTTAAGGCGAACTTCTTCATGTACTTTGGAGTAACATAGCGATATTCCCTCCATTCTCGTGCCCATCTTCGTTCTATCCTCTAAATGCGCACTTTGCGCTGATTTTTGTTCTCTTTGCCAAACTTGGCTTCATCAGGTGTGCAGTAATCTTTGTATATTTCATCAGGGATCTCAAAAGCAGTCATGACCTCCGGTTTCTTTCCTCCTTTCTGCGGTCTCTTGCCTTCTGCCATTTTCTTCAGGTGAGGAATTTGAACAATAGAACACTCTGAAGAAGTATGCAGTTTTTCTTCGAGGAACGCTGCAAATGAGTTAAGTTGATGAGAACCTAGTGATTCAGCAGCGGGCATGAGTACCTGTGAACAGAGTGTAGGTGCGAGGAATTTGGAGAGGTCATATGCGTTCTCAGAAGATTTTTGAAAAGACAAGTTTTGAGGAATTTGACCAGTTGAGCCTTGAGGAATTTCACTAAGCATTCTTGTCTTAGGTTCCAGAGTTATACAGATCGAAAATCCGCACAATTGAGGAATCTTGAAGAAATGAGTGCTTGGAGAGATGGATCAAGAGCATACAGTGTGTGAGATGTTCATATGTGAAGATTTGAAGAATAAAACACCTTTAAAGATTTTCAGAAAAGTTTGAGAATCAAGGCGAGTAATAAAAGTGACTTTTAATTACCTGAACTGAAGAACATGACGAACAGAGATGAACCGTGGTGAAGTTCGTCACGTTAGATCTCCCACGCCCCAACTTGGCAGAGGGAGACAGCTACGGCGGCGGCGGAGTGAAGATTTCCGCAGCCGGCGCGAGTACGACGGCGATGAGGTCGAGGCAGTGAAGCTCTTCCTCACCAACGACTATGGAATAGCGGCGGCGCTAGGGTTTGAGGAGAGCTCGAGCGAGAGACAGCGACCGAGCGGAGTAAATGAAGTAAGGAAGGGAGAGGGGTATTTATAGCCACGGTAAAAACTGTTCGCCCGAAGATTTTGGGACGAACATGCCCCTGCCCTTTCTTCTTCACGCGACATGTGTCACCCGCGTACTGTGAAGATGAGATCATGTAAGATCGTGGGTGAATAAGTAATGCATCGTGGGATGCGGAACGGTTTGAGTGGTAAAACCGAGAATCTGGATAAGATTTGTTTTAAAAGTTTCGTTCGCAATTTCTTCAGCCGACAGGACACAGTGAAGACTTTGAACGAGTTTCAATCAGAACGCACATGAAGAATTTGTGAATAGATTGGATTGAGTATAGCATAGAGGGGGAAGGGTCCGATCACATTCACTTAGCAGAAATCGCAACTTGAAGAAATAGCAATAAGTGAATGCTGTAGAGGACATAAACTCATATATATATATATATATATATATATATATATATATATATATATATATATATATATATATATAGCCAATGAAGAACAACGACGGAAACAGTGAAGATTTTGCAAAGTTGAAGAATTTGAAAGACTGAGGAATTTCAAAAATGAGGAAAAACTCAAATTGAAGATTTTCAACTTTTGTGATGGCGTGACCCACCGTATAAGAATGATGATTTCAGACACCGCGTACAATTGTCGTAGGGTTCTGAGAATCAAATTCTTCATTAATTTCTTCACACTTAGATTGTTATTCTTCATTGATTGAAGAGAAACATTTCTTCATGTGTTGCACATCTTAAGTCATCAATTCTGCATAAGGGTTAGGATGTGTGTCCTTTTCAAAGAACATTCGAAGATTCTAAGATATTTAGCTCACACCGCAACTTGCTAAATCTCTTCTCATCCAAGGGCTTAGTGAAGATATCAGCTAGCTGTTCTTCAGTCTTCACATGCTCGATGGAGATGTCGCCCTTCAACACATGATCACGAAGAAAATGATGACGAATCTGGATGTGCTTAGTCTTCGAGTGCTGAACTGGGTTGTGAGCAATCTTGATGGCACTCTCATTGTCACAGAGGAGAGGCACATTCTTCACGTTGACGCCATAGTCCTTGAGGGTTTGCTTCATCCAAAGCAGTTGAGCACAGCATGAGCCAGCAGCAATGTATTCAGCTTCAACAGTAGACAGTGATACGCAGTTCTGTTTCTTCAAGGACCAACAGACCAAAGATTGTCCGAGGAAATGACAAGTGCCAGATGTTGACTTGCGGTCCACACGATCACCAGCATAGTCAGAGTCAGAATATCCAATGAGATCAAAAGCAAAGCCCTTGGGGTACCATAATCCTAGTGTTGGTGTGTGAGCTAGATATCGAAGAATATGCTTCACAGCCTTATGGTGTGATTCCTTCGGTGCAGCTTGAAATCGGGCACACATGCAAACACTAAGCATTATATCTGGCCTAGATGCACATAAGTACAATAAGGAACCAATCATGGAGCGGTATACCTTGTGATCGAAGTCAATACCATTTTCATCAGTGCATAGATGGCCATTTGTGGGCATAGGAATTTTGACGCCTTTGCAATCTTGCATGCCGAATTTCCTCAGTACATCTTTGAGGTATTTCTCCTGAGATATGAATATGCCATTGCGCTGCTGACGAATTTGAAGACCTAAGAAGAATTTCAACTCTCCCATCATAGACATTTGATATTCTTCACTCATCATATAGGCAAATTCATCACTATAACGTTGGTTAGTACAGCCAAAGATTATATCATCAACGTATATTTGGCACACAAACAGTTCACCATCATATGATTTAGTAAAAAGAGTAGGGTCGAGTGAACCGGGTGTGAAGCCATTCTTCACGAAGAATTCCTTCAATGTATCATACCACGCCCGAGGGGCTTGCTTTAGGCCATAGAGGGCCTTATTGAGTCTAAAGACTTTGTCGGGATTCTTGGGATCTTCAAAACCTGGGGGTTGAGCAACATATACTTCTTCCTCAAGCTTACCATTGAGGAATGCACTTTTCACATCCATTTGATATAAGATGATATCATGATGGTTAGCATAGGCAAGTAAAATGCGAATAGCCTCAAGTCTAGCAACAGGTGCAAAAGTTTCATCGAAATCAATTCCTTCAACCTTTGTGTAGCCTTGAGCTACTAATCGTGCCTTATTCCTCACCACAAGGCCATTTTCATCTTGCTTGTTGCGGTAGATCCATTTTGTGCCAATGATATTATGCTTGCGAGGATTTGGGCGATTGACCAATTCCCAGACATTGTTCAGCTCGAACTGATGTAATTCTTCTTGCATAGCCTGAATCCACTCCGGCTCCAGAAATGCTTCATCTACCTTAGTGGGCTCTATGATAGAGACAAAAGCATAGTGCCCACAAAAGTTAGATAAATGTGATGCTTTTGAGCGGGTGAGAGGACCTGGTGCGCTAATGTCAGCGATGATCTTCTCCACTTGCACTTCTTTTGCAACGCGTGGATGAGTTGGTTGTCGCTGAGGATTTTGATCAGCATTTTCTTCAGCACCATTTTCCTCATCATGTTCTTCAGGTGCATTAGTTCGACGTTCTTCATGAACAGGAATGAATTCTTCAGCAGATTCTTCAGTAGGAATGACATCCTCAGTTGCCTTGAGCTTGATAGCATCCTCAGGTGCTGGTTCATCTAACACAGAAGGTAGGTGCTCTCTTTGCGAGCCATTAGTTTCATCGAACCGCACATCTACAGTGTCAACAATCTTGTGAAGAACAATGTTGAAGACTCTGTAGGTGTGCGAGTCCTTTCCGTAACCAAGCATGAAACCTTCATGTGCTTTCGGTGCAAATTTAGAGTTGTGGTGAGGATCTTTAATCCAACATTTAGCACCGAAGACCTTGAAATAACTCACATTGGGTTTCTTGTCAGTGAGGAGTTCATAGGCAGTCTTCTTGAAGAATTTGTGAAGATATACTCTGTTGATGATGTGGCAAGCAGTATCAATTGCATCAATCCAAAAATGCTGAGGCGTTTTGTATTCATCAAGCATAGTGCGAGCCATCTCAACAAGAGTTCTGTTCTTGCGCTCCACGACGCCATTCTGCTGAGGAGTATAGGGAGCAGATAACTCATGAGTAATACCAAGTTCATCAAGATATGTATCAAGTCCAGAATTCTTGAACTCAGTTCCATTGTCACTTCTGATATGCTTGATCTTCACACCAAAGTTGGTTGAAGCCCTCGAGGAAAATCATTTCAAGACTTCCTGCACTTCATGTTTGTAAGTAACAATGTGTACCCATGTATATCGAGAATAATCATCAACAATGACAAAACTATATAGAGATGCATCATTAGTGACTGCTGAATAGTGATTAGGTCCGAAGAGGTCCATGTGAAGCAATTTGAATGGACGGGTAGTGGTCATGATAGTCTTCGCTGGATGCTTGGCCTTGGTTATTTTTCCAGCCTCACAGGCTCCACATAAGTGGTCCTTGAGGAATTTGACATTCTCAATGCCAATGACATGCTTCTTCTTCGCAAGCGTGTTCAAATTCCTCATGCCTGCATGACCAAGTCGTCGATGCCATAGCCAGCCTTCTGAAGCTTTTGCAAGTAGACATACGGCTGGTTGTGGTCCTGTAGAGAAATCAACAATATACAGATCTCCTCTCCTAAAGCCTTCGAAGACTTTGGAATTGTCAGCTTCCATAATCACAACACAGCGATATTTGCCAAAGACAACAACCATATCAAGATCACAAAGCATTGAGACTGACATGAGATTGTATCCTAAGGATTCAACAAGCATGACTTTGTCCATGTGCTTATCCTTAGAGATAGCAACCTTACCAAGACCCAATACCTGACTTTTGCCTTTGTCAGCAAAGATGATATGCTTCAGAGGTGACGGTGATAAGGGAGCATCCATCAATAGATTCTTGTCACCAGTCATGTGATTTGTACATCCACTATCGAGGACCCATTCAGTGGTTTTGGGTTGATCATCCTGCAGATGAATTAGTGTAGCTTACAATCTCATATGCTTCATTAGTGAAGAATATGATATCAAGTTCATCAGATGAATTTCATCAAGCAGTAAACAGATATAGAAGTATGAGGACATGTGAAATGAAAGTTCATTTCATCATGATTCGCCTGCGTCCTTTCAGGCAATTTTTGTCAGGTCCCCAGCAAATTCTTCAAACGTTAGAGCACGTCTGGAGACCTGACCCTGCAGAAGAGATTAGTTCTTTTTCTTCACCACCCACATCTGGAGGGGTGGCAAAGAGTTCATCATCCTGCGAGCACCATGTGAGAAAGGTGGCAAAGATGCCAAACCATTTCGCTTCACATAAGAGGGGTTAGGGCAAGCATATGAATAAGCAGAGTAATTCTTTGAGGACTTATGAACATAATGGTTTGAAGAATAATGCACATATTCATAGGCCTTAGCTCTACCCTGCGAGACAGAGTTGTTAGCATGATGATAATCATATGAGGACTTTGATCTAGTTGAGGAATTTGATCCATGTGAAGAATTTGGTCCATATGAAGAATTTGATCTGGGGTTCCTGTTCTTCACAGGTGGTGTCATGAGGACATTCACCTGAAGACTTTCAGCACAACTTTTGGGAACCCAGATTTTCTTCATAGGGGAACCGTTCCTGCAGTTAGTGCCAACATATCTAGCAAATACTTCACCATTCTGATTTTTGAACAGTTTATAGTTGGAGTCAAAAGACTCATCAGAAGAATGAGGAGATTCACATGTAAAGCCAGATAAGTTAGATGGATCAACTGGAGGTCCCTTTGCAGCAACCCATGAGGTTTTGGGGTACTGCTCAGGCTTCCAATATGTTCCATCAGCATTGAGTTTCCTCTCAAAGGCAATACCCTCTTTCCTAGGGTTTCTGTTGAGAATCTGCTTTTTGAGCACATCACAAAGTGTCTGATGCCCTTTGAGGCTTTTGTACATGCCTGTCGTGTACAATTCCTTCAGCCCTGCATTGTCAGTGATACTGGCAATGTCCTCAGATGAGGAATTAGTGATAGCAGAGGCAGATGAAGAATTTGTAACATTTGAAGCATTTGAACATTCAGGTGAAGAATTAGAAGATTCACGTTCAATGCACTTTAAGCATGGAGGAACAAATTCTTCCTGAGAAGCGCTGATTTGTTGAGCTAGTAATGAATCGCGCTCCTTCTGAAGATCTTCATAACACACTCTTAGCTTTTCAAGACCTTCCTTTCTTTGAAGAGATTCAAGAGAAAGCTTCTCGTGATCTTGCTTTTCTTGAAGAAATTCATAAGAAAGTTTCTCATGATCAGACAAGAGAGTTATGATGACCTTGAAGGTTATCATACCTAGACTGAAGTCTCTGAAGATTTTCAGTCAAGGCTTTAGTGCGATCCATTTCTTCACCCAACATATCATCACTTTTATCTAGCATGTTTTGAACCTTTTCAAGAGCCCGTTGTTGTTTCACAGCAATTTTAGCAAGTTTAGAGTAGCTGGGCTTAAGATCCTCATCAGATTCATTTTAGCTAGAGTCAGAGGAGTTGTATTTGAGTACCTTAGCTCCTTTCGCCATGAAGCAATAGGTGGGAGCGTAGCCATCATTATGTTCATCAGGCTTGTTGGTGGAGTTAGTTTCTTCAGAGTTGAAGATGGACTTGCTGACGAAGGCAGTAGCAACGGCCAGACTCGCAACACCAGACTCAGATTCTTCAGACTCCTCATCTTCATCATTTTCCTCAGATTCAGCTTCAGAGTCCATTTCCTTGCCAATGAATGCCCGAGCCTTCTTGGAGCTTCCCTTCTTGTGAGATGAAGACTTCGAAGATTTCGATGACGAAGATTTTGACAATTTCTTCTTCTTCGCATCATCAGAACTGTAGTCCTTATATTTCTTCTTCTTCATTTCCTTTTCCCATTGAGGACAATCTTGAATATAGTGACCAGGCTTCTTGCATTTGTGGCAAAGTCTTCTCTTGTAGTCACTGGATGAGGAATCATTTCCTCTTGAGGGTTTTCCAAAGCGACCACGTCTTGTGAACTTCTGGAATTTCTTCACAAGCAGTGCTAGATCCTGGCTCAGTTCTTCAGGATCACCAAGGCTACTACCAGAATCCTCATATTCAGAGTCAGACACAACCTTGGCCTTCAGGGCACGTGGTTTGCCATAGTTTGAGCCATAGAGATCTCTCTTTTCAGCAAGCTGGAACTCGTGAGTGTTTAGCCTTTCGAGGATATCAGCAGGATCAAGTGACTTGTAGTCAGCACGTTCTTGTATCATCAGTCCCGGAGTATCAAATGAGGAATCAAGCGATCTCAGCAGTTTCTTCACAACTTCATGATCAGTGATGTCAGTGGCACCGAGGGCTTGAATCTCATTTGAGATGTCATTGAGGCGATCAAAGGTTTGTTGGACATTTTCATTGTCGAGTCTTTTGAAGCGGTTGAAGAGATTCCGAAGAACATCGACTTGAGAGTCACGCTGAGTTGAAACTCCTTCATTTACTTTGGACAACCTATCCCAGATAAGCTTAGCAGTTTCCAAAGCACTCACTCTTCCATACTGTCCTTTGCTCAGATGGCCACATATGATATTCTTCGCTCGAGAATCGAGTTGTTTGAATCTCTTCACATCGGTAGCGTTCAGTGAGGGAGTGACAGTGGGGACACCATTTTCCACAACATACCAGAGATCATTATCAATTGCCTCAAGATGCATTCGCATCTTGTTCTTCCAGTAGGGGTAGTCCGTTCCATCAAAGGTAGGACACCCAGCCGAGACCTTGATCATACCTGCGGTCGACATAACTAAAACTCTAGGCGGTTAAACCAAAATCACACAGAACAAGGGAGTACCTTGCTCTGATACCAATTGAAAGTGCGTTATATTGACTAGAGGGGGGTGAATAGGCGATTTTTATGAATTCTTCACTGAGGAATTTGCTGGTGAGGAAATTCCTTAGCGAAGAACTACTTGCAGCGGAATAGGTACTCAGAAGTAAACATAACAGGATACAAACCTAGTCATCATGATGAAATGAAGACTAGCACAGAGTACACAAAGCGTAAACACAGGATAACAAGATGAAGACAAACAGACTGAAGAAATTGAGCTGAGGAATTTGTGAAAGTCTTCAGTCAAAGTCTTCAAGCACAGATATGAACAACATTCAACACAGTAATGAGGAAATGAATGAGTTGAGGAAATAGAACCAGTCAGTTGGTGAAGACAATGATTTGGTAGACCAGTTCCAACTGCTGTCTCAGTTGTACGTCTGGTTGGAGCGGCTGAGTATTTAAACTCGAGGACACACAGTCCCGGACACCCAGTCTCTGAGCCGCAACTCAGGACACTCAGTCCTCACCGTATTCTCCTTGAACTAAGACCACGCAGGCCTCGTCCAATCACTCGTGGTAAGTCTTCAGGTGACTTCCAAACCTTCACAGACTTGGTCACTCGGCGATCCACAATTCCTCTTGGATGCTCTAGACCTTGACGCCTAACCGTCTGGAAGAAGCACAGTCTTCAAAGGTAATAAGCATCGGATCCATGCAGGATCAATTTATTCAGTGATGCTCAATCACTTTGGGTTTGTGGGGGTTTGGTTTTGGGATTTTCCTCACTTGATGATTTTCACTCAAAGTCCTCGAAGGATGGGTTGCTCTCAGATGACAAGTGTCAAGTTCTCTCGGAGCAGCCAACCAGCTAGTGGTTGTAGGGGGAGGCTATTTATAGCCTAGGGAGCAGCCCGACATGATAAGACATAAATGCCCTTCAATGATATGACCGTTAGGTGGATAAGATATTTTGGACAGCCGGCGCGCAACACAGCAACGGTCGGAAATTTGACTCTCAAATTCCTCAGGGCTATCATGTTCCTCACTGTGTAGGCAATTCGCACTGGCGAATTCCTAACTCCTCAGTCAGAGCAAAGTCATCAGTGACCAGAAGAACTGCGTCTCTGTCACTGAAGAATTTGACTGAACTGTATGAGATTTCCAATGGCTTCACTCGAAGGGATTGATAGGTGTAGGATTTTGAGTTGAGCATCACATGGAAATTTTTCCTTAGTATTTCCTCGACCCCCTTTAACAGTACGGTGTTTCCTATGACTCAAGAAAGAGAAAATGAAACTACGAAAACAAAAGTCTTCACGCTTCATAATCCTCGAATGAATACCAAGTCTTCACGGTCACACCAATTTCTTCACTTTCAAAGTCTTCAGAAAGTCTTCAGAATATCAAAGTCTTCAGTCGAAGAACTTCATTTTTAGGGGTCGACTTTCTCTGTAAATATCAATCTCCTCATAGACTTATAGACCTGTGTACACTCACAAACACATCAGTTACTTAACCTATAAGTCTTCAATACACCAAAATCACTAAGGGGCACTAGATGCACTTACAGAAACTTTTTCACATAAGCATCGCAGCCCCAAACTTTAAGAAACGACAACTTGGGTTTACTGCTAAACCATAGTTCATATGGTGTCGTCTCAACGGATTTAGATGGTGTCCTTTTTAACGTGAATGTAGCTGTCTGTAATGCATAACCCCAAAACAATAGTGGTAAATCAGTAAGAGACATCATAGATCGCACCATATCCAATAAAGTGCGGTTACGACGTTCGGACACACCATAACGTTGTGGTGTTCCAGGTGGTGTGAGCTGTGAAACTATTCCACATTGTTTTAATTGAAGACCAAACTCGTAACTCAAATATTCGTCTCCGCGATCAGATCACAGAAACTTTATTTTCTTGTTACGATGATTTTTCCACTTCACTCTAAAATTCTTTGAACCTTTCAATTATTTCAGACTTATGTTTCATCAAGTAGATATACCCATATCTGCTCAAATCATCTTGTGAAGGTCAGAAAATAAACATACTTGCCACGAGCATCAACACTCATTGGATCGTATACATCGGTATGTATTATTTCCAACAAGTCAGTAGCTTGTTCCATTGTTCTGGGGAACGGAGTTTTAGTCATCTTGCCCAAAAGGCACGGTTCGCAAGCATCAAATGATTCATAACCAAGTGATTCTGAAAATCCATCTTTATGGAGTTTCTTCATGCGCTTTACAACGATATGACCAAACGGCAGTGCCACAAATAAGTTGCACTATCATTATTAACTTTGCATCTTTTGGCATCAATATTATTTATATGTGTATCACTAGGATCGAGATCCAACAAACTATTTTCATTGGGTGTATGACCATTTGAAGGTTTTATTCATGTAAACAGAACAACAATTATTCCTCACTTTAAATGAATAACCATATTGCAATAAACATGATCAAATCATATTCATGCTCAACGCAAATGCCAAATAACATTTATTTAGGTTTAACACTAATCCCGAAAGTATAGGGAGTGTGCGATGATGATCATATCAATCTTGGAACTACTTCCAACACTCATCGTCACTTCCCCTTCAACTAGTCTCTGTTTATACTGTAACTCCTGTTTCGAGTTACTAATTACAGCAACCGAACAAGTATCAAATACTCAGGGGCTACTATAAACACTAGTAAGGCACACATCAATAACCTGTATATCAAATATACCCTTGTTCAATTTGCCATCCTTCTTATCCACCAAATATTCAGGGCATTTTCGCTTCCAGTGACCATTTCCTTTGCAGTGTAATCACTCAGTTTCTGGCTTTGGTCTAGCTTTGGTCTTCTTCACGGGAGTGACAACTTGTTTGCCATTCTACTTGAAGTTTCCCTTTCTTTCCCTTTGCCCTTTTCTTGAAACTAGTGGTCTTATCAATCATCAAGACTTGATGCTCTTTCTTGATTTCTACCTTCGTCGATTTTAACATCACGAAGAGCTCGGGAATCGTTTTCGTCATCCCTTGCATACTATAGTTCATCACGAAGTTCTAGTAACTTAGTGATGGTGACTAGAGAATTCTGTCAATCACTATCTTATCTAGAAGATTAACTCCCACTTGATTCAAGCGATTGAAGTACCCAGACAATCTGAGCACATGCTCACTAGTTGAGCAATTCTCCTCCATCTTTTAGCTATAGAACTTGTTGGAGACTTCATATCTCTCGACTCGGGTATTTGCTTGAAATATTAACTTCAATACCTGGAACATCTTATATGGTCCATGACGTTCAAAACTTCTTTGAAGTCCCGATTCTAAGCCGTTAAGCATGGTGCACTAAACTATCAAGTAGTTATCATATTGAGCTAGCTAGACGTTCATAACGTCTGCATCTGCTCCTGCAATAGGTCTGTCACCTAGCGGTGCATTAAGGACATAATTCTTCTGTGCAGCAATGAGGATAAACCTCTGATCACGGATCCAATCCGCATCATTGCTACTAACATCTTTCAACACAGTTTTCTCTAGGAACATATCAAAATAAACATATGAAAGCAACAACGCGAGCTATTGATCTACAACATAATTTGCAAAATACTACCAGGACTAAGTTCATGATAAATTTAAGTTCAATTAATCATATTACTTAAGAACTCCCACTTAGATAGACATATCTCTAGTCATCTAAGTGATCACGTGATCCAAATCAACTAAACCATGTCCCATCATCACGTGAGATGGAGTAGTTTTCAATGGTGAACATCACTATGTTGATCATATCTACTATATGATTCACGTTCGACCTTTCGGTCTCCGTGTTCCGAGGCCATATCTGTATATGCTAGGCTCGTCAAGTTTAACCTGAGTATTCCGCGTGTGCAACTGTTTTGCACCCGTTGTATTTGAACGTAGAGCCTATCACACCCGATCATCACGTGGTGTCTCAGCATGAAGAACTTTCGCAACGGTGCATACTCAGGGAGAACACTTCTTGATAATTTTAGTGAGAGATCATCTTAAAATGCTACCGTCAATCAAAGCAAGATAAGATGCATAAAGGATAAACATCACATGCAATCAATATAAGTGATATGATATGGCCATCATCATCTTGTGCTTGTGATCTCCATCTTCGAAGCACCATCATGATCACCATGGTCACCGGCGCGACACCATGATCTTCCTCATCTTGATCTATATCAATGTGTCGTCACATGATCGTCTTGCCAACTATTTGTAATGCCCCGGATTCGATGCGCCAGGTGTCTGCCAGTTATTCGTCGTCGTTGCCATGTCATTTTCTTGCGTGTTGCATTTTATCATGTCATCATGTGCATTTAATTTTGCATACATGTTCGTTTCATGCATCCGAGCATTTTCCCCGTTGTCCGTTTTGCAATCCGGCGCTCCTATGTCATCCGGCGGTCCCTTTTGACCTCTTCTCTTGTGCGAGTGTTAAACTTTCTCGGAATGGCCCGAGGTTTGCCAAGTGGCCTTGGTATAGCACCGGTAGACCGCCTGTCACGTTTCGTGCCATTTGGAGGTCGTTTGATACTCCAACGGTTAAACGGGTAACCGTAAAGGCCTCTTTTGTTGCAGCCCAACACCCCTACCAAAGTGGCCCAAAACCCATCCAAACCCCCTCCATGCTCTCGGTCGTTCGATCACGATCGCGTGGCCGAAAACCGCTCCTCATTTGGACTCTCCTAGCTCCCTCTACCTATAAAAACGCCCTCTCCCCCTCCATTTTCGGGTCCAAACCCTAGTCCATCTCCCTCCGCGCCACCGGACATGTCCGCCGACGGCCGGACAAAATCGCGCCACCGCTCCCGTCCAACCCGCGGACGCCACGTGGCGCCCCGCGCGTCCCCGCCGCCGCCGGCCCGCTCGGCCCAGGCGCGGCCCTCCCGAGCCCATCCGGCCGCGCCGCCGGCCCACGCGTGCTCCGCCGCCCGCAGCTGCCAGCCGGCTCCCGCGCCGCCCACCGGCTCTGTTGCCGGCGCGCCCGCCGCCCCGCCGCCCGATCCCCGTCGCCGGCGCGCCTCTCCGCCGCCGAAGGCCGGCGCCCCGCCGCTCGCGCTCGCCTCTCCCGCCGCCGGCCACGCCGTCCCTCGGCGCCACCCTTGCCTCC
>NC_041387.1:125568989-125573733 GCF_002162155.2 Triticum dicoccoides
CGCCGCCGTCCGCCTCCGTCGCCGCGGATCCGGTCGGGCCGGACCGGATCCGGTCGTCCGCGACCTCCCCGGCCTCATCCCGGCCTCCTCCCCGAGCTCCGGCCATCTTCCCCATCTTCTCCGGCGGAGATCCGGCGAGATCCGCCGCCGCCTCGACATCCGTGCCACGGTCAACCGTTTCCTCGAGGTGAGATTTTCTGCCAAGTCCCAGATTTTTAACATCATCATGCCATGTTCGTCATGCTGTATATCTGCATCCGTAGCTTCGTTTCGTGCCTGTAATATGTCAAATTGTTCGTCTCGACGAGTACTTCATTTTGTTCCATGGCATCATTTTCATTTGAGCTCATCTTGATGCCCGAAATACTGTTGGAAGAGTGCATGTTGCTGTTAATCTACTGAAACTGTTACAACTTGCTCATTTGTCATTTTTTCCATGATTGATGTGTGCATCCTATGAGGTTGATGTCTACATGTGTTTTGATCTATGCCATGCCATATTTCCAGAGGTGTATCCCATGTATTTTTGTGAGTTGTGTGGTGAGTGAATCGAGCTTGTTAAGGAGGGTACTTGCTGTTGCTGTTTTGCTAGACAGATTCTGTAATTTTGTGATGCCATGTTAACATGTTGCTACTAATCATTCTATGCATAATCTGGAGATGTTCTATAAATATGTTTTGATCTACATGTCTTGCTATATCCATTAATGCCCTTGGTTGCAATTATAGCTTGCTGTAGCTTGTTGTAATCTTGCTCCAAAGTTGCTTGATGATGTTGCTGTCAGCCTGTTAACATTAAGTTCAATGTTTCCGTGATTGTTTCCTAGTGATCCATGCACCCTATGAACTTGTTCTTGCCATGCTTAGCTTAATAAACATGCCTTCTTACTGTTGGTTTCCTTGCCATGCCATGTATTGCTCTGTGGTGAGTGGTTCAAGCTCACCAACATGCCTACTTATTGTTGTTCCTGCCATGTTTGAATCTATGATATAACTTGCCATGTTTACATGGGTGCCATCATATCGTATGATCCTTTTTGGCTCATGGTCAGTAAGAGACTTTTTATCTATGCTATTAGTAGATTCATGCCATGCCTTTGTTTGCCATGATATGTTCCTGTAACATGCTGTTTGATAGCTCTAAACATTGCAACCTGATGTTATTTCTGCTAAAGTCTGAAACTGTTATTATTTGCAATCTTTCCATGTGTGTTTGAGCATGATCTAGTGATTTATGGAGATAGCTCAGTGTTCATGTTTTGTTATGCTTTACGTGTACTTCATGCCCATGCCTTTTGTTTTTATGTTGGGATGCTGTAGCATATTGTTTTGATGCTTGCAAGATGCCTAGTTGCTGTTTTGGACAGATTGTTGCTATGACTTGTATAGAGTGCATGTGTTGAACCGTTGCTCCGTTTTGAGTGTGCTCTATATGAAACTTGCTTGTTTTTGCATGTAGCTTCATATTATCATGTTGCATCCTTGTTTTGGTGTGTTTGCTTGATGTTTGGGTGCATTTTGCATCAATGCCATGCTTAACTTGTTTTGCTCATATCTTCTAGGCTGTAGCTCCGAATCTAATGAACTTTATATGTAACTTGACTAGAATTTTCGTGTAGATCCTCTTGGTGCTCTTTAACTTGCTGTTTAACAACTTCAACTTAATGTTTATTCAGTTCTGGACCTATTTCGAAATTTGCATATGAGGACTCACCGGAATTGTTATATGTTGTTTCCGGCCTCATTTAAACTTGCCTTGATGTGTTGTTCTTGTTTGCATCATCTCTTGCCATGAGTAGCTTCATGTAGCTTTGCCATGCATCATGCTTGTTGGGCATCATGCCTTGTTCATGTGTGGTGTGTTTACCATGTTGTGTGCTTCTTCTCGATAGTTCCCGTTTCGTTGTGATCGTGAGGATTCGTTCGTCTACGTGTGGTTCGTCTTCGTGGCTTCATCTTCTTCATGGACTCGTTCTTCTTCCTTGCGGGATTTCAGGCAAGATGACCGCTACCCTGGATCTCACTACTATCATAGCTATGCTAGTTGCTTCGTTCTATCGCTATGCTGCGTTACCTATCTTTTGCTCATCAAGCCTCCCAAATTGCCATGAACCTCTAACTTTTGACACCCTTCCTAGCAAACCATTGCTTGGCTATGTTACCAATTTGCTCAGCCCCTCTTATAGCGTTGCTAGTTGAGGGTGAAGTTGAAGATTTCTCCATGGTGGACAGGATTTTGGTTGGGATATCACAATATCTCTTATATTTTTAATGCATCTATATATTTGGTAAAGGGTGGAAGGCTCGGCCTTATGCCTGGTGTTTTGTTCCACTCTTGCCGCCCTAGTTTCCGTCATACCGGTGTTATGTTCCCGGATTTTACGTTCCTTACGCGGTCGGGTGATTTATGGGACCCCCCTGACAGTTTGCTTTGAATAAAACTTGTCCAGCAAGGCCCAACCTTAGTTTTACCATTTGCCTCACCACCACCTACCTTTTCCCTTGGGAGTAATTAACCCAAGGGTCATCTTTATTTTAGCCCCCCCGGGCCAGTGCTTGTCTAAGTGTTGGTCCGAAACGAGCAACCTGCGGGGCCACCTCGGGGCAACTCGACGTCTGGTTTTACTCGTAGCTTGACTTATCCGGTGTTGCCCTTGGAACGAGATATGTGAAGCTCCTATCGGGATTGTCGGCGCATCGGGCGGCTTTGCTGGTCTTGTTTTACCATTGTCGAAATGTCTTGTAAACCGGGATTCCGAGACTGATCGGGTCTTCCTGGGAGAAGGTCTATTCCTTCGTTGATCGCGAGAGCTTGTCATGGGCTAAGTTGGGACACCCCTGCAGGGTATAAACTTTCGAGAGCCGTGCCCACGGTTATGTGGCAGATGGGAATTTGTTAATGTCCGGTTGTAGATAACTTGACACCAGATACGAATTAAAACGCATCAACCGCGTGTGTAGCCGTGATGGTCTCTTCTCGGCGGAGTCCGGGAAGTGAACACGGTTTCTGGGTTATGTTTGACGTAAGTAGGTGTTCAGGATCACCTCTTGATCATTGCTAGATCCTCGACCGTTCCTTTGTTTCTCTTCTCGCTCTCATTTGCATATGTTAGCCACCATATCTTGCTTAGTCGCTGCTGCAACCTCACCACTTTACCCCTTCCTTTCCCATTAAGCTTTGCTAGTCTTGATACCCATGGTAATGGGATTGCTGAGTCCTCGTGGCTCACAGATTACTACAACAATAGTTGCAGGTACAGGTTGTGCGATGATCTTGACGCGAGAGCGATGCTTGCTTGCTTTGAGTTCTTCTTCTGCTTCTTCTTCGATCAGGGGATAGGTTCCAGGTCGGCAGCCTGGGCTAGCAGGGTGGATGTCGTTTGAGTTGCTATTTGTGTTTCATCCGTAGTCGGATGTTGATATCTTGTATGATGATATTGTATTCGTGTGGCATTGAGTGCCTTTTGTATGTATCCCCATCTATTATGTAATGTTGATGTAATGATATCCACCTTGCAAAAGCGTCTTCAAGATGCGCTTCTATCCTTGGTGGGACCTTCGAGTTCCTTTAGGATAGGGTCGCATCTTGGGCGTGACACTATTGCTCTTGCAACTATTGCTATCGCATAGCGATAAAGTAAAGCAATTATTTGGCACTTGCATCTTATGCAACAAAGAGACAACCATAGGGTTTCTGCCAGTTGCCGATAACTTCAACAAAACATGACCATATCACATCACAACATGCCCTGCAAAAACAAGTTAGACGTCCTCTACTTTGTTGTTGCAAGTTTTACATGGCTGCTACGGGCTGAGCAAGAACCGTTCTTACCTACGTATCAAAACCACAACGATAGTTCGTCAAGTTGGTGCTGTTTTAACCTTCGCAAGGACCGGGCGTAGCCACACTTGGTTCAACTAAAGTTGGAGAAACAGACACCCGCTAGTCACCTGTGTGCAAAGCACGGCGGTAAAACCAGTCTCGCGTAAGCGTACGCGTAATGTCGGTCCGGGCCGCTTCATCCAACAATACCGCTGAACCAAAGTATGACATGCTGGTAAGCAGTATGACTTGTATCTCCCACAACTCATTTGTGTTCTATTCGTGCATATAACATCAACGCATAAAACCTAGGCTCTGATACCACTGTTGGGGAATGTAGTAATTTCAAAAAAAATTCCTACGCACACACAAGATCATGGTGATGCATATCAACGGGAAGGGAGAGTATTGTCCACGTACCCTCGTAGACCATAAGCGGAAGCGTTATGACAACGCGGTTGATGTAGTCGTACGTCTTCACGATCCGACCGATCCAAGTACCGAACGTACGGCACCTCCGAGCTCAGCACACGTTCAGCTCGATGACGATCCCCGGACTCCGATCCAGCAAAGTGTCGGGATGAGTTCCGTCAGCACAACGGCGTGGTGATGATGATGATGCTCTACCGGCGCAGGGCTTCGCCTAAACTCCGCGACGATATGACCGAGGTGGAATATGGTGGAGGGGGGCACCGCACACGGCTAAGGAACGATCCGTAGATCAACTTGTGTGTCATGGGGTGCCCCCCTGCCCCCGTATATAAAGGAGCAAGGGGGGAGGAGGCCGGCCCTAGGAGGGGGCGCGCCAAGTGTGGAGTCCTACTAGGACTCCCTAGTCCTAGTAGGATTCCACCTCCCTTGTTGGAGTAGGAGAAGGGGAAAGAGGGGGAGAGGAAGAAGGAAAGGGGGGCTGCGCCCCTT
>NC_041387.1:125574288-125639337 GCF_002162155.2 Triticum dicoccoides
CCTAGTAGGATTCCACCTCCCTTGTTGGAGTAGGAGAAGGGGAAAGAGGGGGAGAGGAAGAAGGAAAGGGGGGCTGCACCCCTTGTCCAATTCGGACCAGAGGGGGGGGGGGGCGCAGGCCTCCTTCCTTTTGGCCTCTCTCCTCTATTCCCGTATGGCCCAATAAGGCCCATATACTCCCCGGCGAATTCCCGTAACTCTCCGGTACTCCAAAAAATACCCGAATCACTCGGAACCTTTCCGAACTCCGAATATAGACGTCCAATATATCGATCTTTACGTCTCGACCATTTCGAGACTCCTCGTCATGTCCCCGATCTCATCCGGGTCTCCGAACTCCTTCGGTACATCAAAACTCATAAACTCATAATATAACTGTCATCGAAACCTTAAGCGTGCGGACCCTACGGGTTCGAGAACTATGTAGACATGACCTAGAACTATTCTTGGTCAATAACCAATAGCGGAACCTGGATGCTCATATTGGCTCCTACATATTCTATGAAGATCTTTATCGGTCAAACCGCATAACAACATACGTTGTTCCCTTTGTCATCGGTATGTTACTTGCCCGAGATTCGATCGTCTGTATCCAATACCTAGTTCAATCTCGTTACCGGCAAGTCTCTTTACTCGTTACATAATGCATCATTCCGTAACTAACTCATTAGCTACATTGCTTGCAAGGCTTATAGTGATGTGCATTACCGAGAGGGCCCAGAGATACCTCTCCGACAATCGGAGTGACAAAACCTAATCTCGAAATACGCCAACCCAACATGTACCTTTGGTGACACCTGTAGTACTCCTTTATAATCACTCAGTTATGTTGTGACGTTTGGTAGCACCCAAAGTGTTCCTCCGGTAAACGGGAGTTGCATAATCTCATAGTTACAGGAACATGTATAAGTCATGAAGAAAGCAATAGCAACATACTAAACGATCAAGTGCTAGGCTAACGGAATGGGTCATGTCAATCACATCATTCTCCTAATGATGTGATCCCATTAATCAAATGACAACACATGTCTATGGTTAGGAAACATAACCATCTTTGATTGATGAGCTAGTCAAGTAGAGGCATACTAGTGACTATATGTTTGTCTATGTATTCACACATGTATCATGTTTCCGATTAATACAATTCTAGCATGAATAATAAACATTTATCATGAAATAAGGAAATAAATAATAACTTTATTATTGCCTCTAGGGCATATTTCCTTCACCATGGAGGATGACATCAAGTGGTGACCGTCATCAAGGTTGTGGTGTGCAAGTTCAAGTGGGACATCACGAAGAGATCATGCTTGAAGCTTGTCGTCCATTGTGGTGACAATGAACTTGTGAAGATGTGCTGAAGAGTGGCTCACCCATAGTGGAGTATGGGGGAGCAATCAACTAGTCTTCATCTAGCCAACGCAATCAAGAAAGGTGGTTCAACTTGAGGAAGTCAAGATCATCATCATCTAGCTCAAGTGGACTATGTGCAAGGCAAAGGTTTGCCCTTGATAGGTTTTCTATTTTGCCGATCTCATGGTGGTAGTTGGGAGATCGGGTTATAGGATCGATTGTCGTACTATTAAGGGGGCTCTCAAGTGAGTAGCTTGATCATATTGTTCGTAGAGAGCTCAAACCATCGCATTGCATCATCTTTCTTGGTTCTTATTTTGTGTTCTATTTGTTAGTTTTAGAGCTTATGGTTATATTCATGACACGCTCGAGTTTATCGAAAACGGAGTTCATATGCATCTTCTATGATGTTTTTGATGTTGAAGTTTATGTCGGTTCTTCACTCATGGAGGTTTCACATCTCTATATCATTGCACCATCTCTGTTGCCACTACTCAAGTTTTCTGGTCGTTATTTGGCAACTTGTCGTTAGCTTTCTATCAAGCTTGTGTTTATTGAAATCGGAGTTCGTTTGCACAAGTTATGCAGTTGTAGTTTTCTTGCTCCTTCGGTTTTGCTTGGGCAGTTTTTCAGCGTGAGCGGTAGTCGAGAGGTACTAGAGAGTGGTAGTACCTCTCCCCGAGCGGTAGTACCGCTTAGGCGGTACTTCCGCTGACCAGTACTACTTCCACTTCGACATATTTTATGCTTCTGTTACCCAATCCGCTTGAGCGGTAGTATCTCTCCATGCGGTAGTACTGCTCCCCCGAGCGGTACTACCTCTCTGGCAGATCTACCACTCGTGTTTTTCTGCCTCGTTGGGCTGTTTTGACCGTGCAAAGCGGTAGTACCGCTCCCCCGAGCGGTAGTACCGCTTGAGCACGACTTGTGGGCATAAAGGTTGGATTTGGGGGGGGGGCTATTTAAGGGGGCCTTCTTCCCTGATGGTCCCCATCCTTTGAGTTCGTGTTTTTGCCCCCTTGTTGACCTTCTTCGAGCTTGCTATGTCTCAATCTCTCCAACGATTCTTGCTAGTTCTTGAGGGAAAAGAGAGAGGAGATCTAGATCCACATCTCCACCAATCACTTTCTCCTCTATGTGAGGGGAACCCCTTGGATCTAGATCTTGGAGTTCTTCGTGTTCTGTTCTTCATTCTTCCTCTCATTTTCCTCCATAGCATTAGTTGTTATGGTGGGATTTGGGAGAGAAAGACTTAGGCACTTCTTGTGCCCTTGCCATTGCATTTGGTGCATCAATTTGAGTTCTCGACGGTGATACGTGGAAGTGAAGTTTGAGAGCTTATTACTGTTGAGTGCTTGGTGCCCTAGAGCTTGTTCCTCTTGGGTGCTTGGGCGCCCTAGATGGCTATTGGTGTCTCAAAGCTCGTCTCCAATTAGGTTGTGGAGATTGCCCCGAGCAATTTGTACGGGTTCCGGTGACCGCCCCAAGGGTTGCCAATGTGTACGGGTTCGGTGACCGCCCCTAAGGGTTGCCATTTGTATGGGCTCGGTGACCGCCCTCAAGGGCCCCTTAGTGGAATCACGACATCTTGCATTGTGCGATGGTGTGAGGAGATTATAGTTTCCCTGGTGGCTTCTTAGGGAGCATTGTGCCTCGACACCGCTCCAAACAGAGATTAGCATCCGCAAGGGTGTGAACTTTGGGATACATCATCGTCTCCGCGTGCGTCGGTTATCTCTTACCCGAGACCTTTACTTATGCACTTTACTTTGTGATAGCCATAGTATGACATGATATATATCTTGCTATCACTTAGTTTTTTTATCTTGCTTTGCATAAGTTGTTGGTGCACATAGGTGAGCCTAGTCGATTTAGGTTTTGTGCTTGACAAATTCAACGCTAGTTTTATTCTACATTTGTTCAAGCCTAAACCATAATTATTTAAAGTGCCTATTTACCCCCCCTCTAGGCGACATCCACGATCTTGCAATTGGTATCCGATCCTTGTCTCTATTTGTTAGGCTTAACCGCCTAGAGAGTAAAGATTTCGACTAGGGGATTAGGATTCTCCGACACTCTTAGTTTTGATGGCACAAATTTTTATGATTGTGTAATTCGCATGCTTGATCTCTTTAGGGTCATGGACCCAAATTTAGAGCAAATTGTAGATATGGGTTTTTCTCCTCCAAAGGATCCTCAGAAATTATCTTTAGAGGATGAGAAAAACTCTTATCTCATTGCTCAAGCTTCTAATGTGCTTTTTGATGCTTTGAGCAATGTAGTTATATTTCAACTCATGCCGTTTCGGGATCCTCATGAGCTCTGGACAAAGCTTCAAGATAAATATGGTGTGTCCAAGATTTGTGGGGATGATCACTCTCCCTCCACCTTCAGCTGTGTTATGTTCTCAACTTCTTCTACTTCACCTACATGTGGTTTGCCATGAGATAATGATATGGTGAGTAGCATTGGTCATTGCAATGATGATAGTGGGCTTATTGTTGATGGTCCTTCATCACCATCTTATTCAATGCTCCTTCTTTGGACTTCAACACTTTGAGCTCTCTAGATGTTTCACATGCTTGTGTTGATAGTCCTTTCCTATCATGTACAAATTGCTTGACTAAATATCATGATGATATGCTTGCGAGGTCTTGTTGCCCTGATAAAAATGCCTCTATTTCCTCGAGTTGTTGTGCTAACAATGTAGAGGAAACTCAACACTCTATGGAATAAGATGTGGTGTTGAATGGTGCTTCAAGAGATCCAATATCATCATCTATTGTGTCTCACTTTTGCCTTATGGCTAAGGCTTCAAAGGTATCTCCCACTTTGAACCCCAATATATCTTGTGATAATGATGTTTATGATGATGAGAATGAGGATAATGATGAAGAGAATGATAATACTGCCTCCTTAAAAATTAAGAGGGAAATAATTTTTAAATCTCTTCATAAGAATAAAATTGCTCGTTCCAACTTCATGGAAATCATGTCTATTGCCATTGAGGGCAAGAAATACATTAAGGAGTTGGAATCTCATCTCGAGGAGCATGAAGTCACCATTGATAAAATGGAAGGTCATGAGCGTGATTACGCTAATGAGATCGCGGACCTCTCTCAAGCTCTTGAACTTGAACAAACCACCAAGGAATCTCTTGAGGAAACTTTTGCTATAGAACTATCTAGAATAAAGGAATCCCGTGATAGATCTCTTGAGGTGGCCAATGATTAAAACTAAAAATGATAAGCTTGAAGTTGCTCATGCTAAACTCCTTGAGGACTTTGAGCACCTCGAAAATGTCTCAATGGTCATTAAGAGTGAGTGATACGTCTCCATTGTATCTATAATTTTTTATTGTACCATGCCAATATTATACAAATTTTATATACTTTTGGCAACATTTTATATTATTTTTTGGGACTAACATATTGATCCAGTGCTGAGTGTTAGTTCCTGTTTGTTGCATGTTTTTTGTTTCGCAGAATATCCATATCAAACGAAGTCCAAACGCGATAAATATTTACGCATTATTTTGGAATATATGTGATTTTTGGGAGGTGGAATCAACGCAAACAAAGGCCCACAGCATCCACTACCCACCAGGGCATGCTTGGGCCCCCCTGGCGCACGGTGGTGCCTAGTGGGCACATCGTAAGTCGGTTGGGGATCTTCTTCGGCCGCAATGAAGCTTATATCCGGGGGAAAAATCGTGTTAAAATTTTAGCGCAATCGGAGTTACGGATTTCCGGATATTTAAGAAGCGGTGAAGGGCCAGAAAAGAGGAACGTGAAACAGAAGAGAACACACAGAGAGAGATCCAATCTCAGAGGGGCTCTCACCCCTCCACCACCATGGAGGACATGACCAGAGGGGAAACCCTCCTCCCATCTAGGGGGAGGACAAGGAAGAAGAAGGAGGGGTCTCTCTCCCCCTCTCTCCCGGTGGCGCAGTTGTGCCGCAGGGGCAAGGATGGACGTGATGACGATCTACACCAACAACCTTGCTATTGTCAACACCAACTTTCTCCCCCTCTATGCAGCAGTGTAACCTCTCTATTCCCACTGTAATTCTCTACTTAAACATGGTGCTCAACCCTATATATTATTATCCAATGGTATGTGGTTATCCTATGATGTTTGAGTAGATCTGTTTTGTCCTATGGGTTAATTGATGATCAAGATTGTTTTGAGTTGTATATTTTATTTTGGTGTCGTCCCATGGCGCCTTCCTTTCGTGGGAAACCACAACCACCTAGGGTGCCTTGAGCCCCTTTTGGTTCGGCAAGGGGAATGAGCGCGTTGCATAAAGAGCGGAGAACGTCGTGCAGCACGGCAGAGATCACACGGGCAGATTTACCTAGGTTTGGTCCGCCGCGAGGCATAAAACCCTGCTCCTGCTTTGGTGGATTGATGGTGGACTGTGGTGGAAATCGCCGTGCTCTTGCCCAGTAAGGTTGCCTCGGGGCGAGAGCAGCTACGCATGTATGAGTGTACAGGGGTCCAAATCCTTTCTATGGTTGCCATGGGCCTCGTTTTATAAATCAAGGGGTCACCACAGTGGCAAATCAGTCATTACGCACTGATTAGATAGCAAACAATGCTATCATACCTAACTCTGCAGACAGGGCAGAGCGCATTAAATGCGCCGCTTAGCATCACATCATGGAATGCATGGCAAGCCTTGCCGGGCTGTTCTGCCACCTTCTTGCATGTCTGCCTTACATGTCGCTGGATGGGTGTCATTTGGAGGTGTTTTCCGTAGGAAGTGGCTGCCATGTGGTAAGAAACAACCACTTAGTCACTTGGGGGCTTGACATCGCACCGATCGATGACTTGTGCCGCCGTGAGGTGGAGCGGTGGAGCCTTGGCGGGGTGGTTCGCCTTTGTTGCGCCAGGCAGGCCTATCGGGACGGTCTTGATGCTTACTCTTGGGGCCACCTCAACCTCGCCGGTCTCGCCTGCCCGGCAAGGGAGGTTTTCACTTAGTGGTATCTTGCTTCCTTTGGCTTGAATTGGTCCGCTTGATCTGTACTCTGATTTCTCAAAGAACTGATCTCTTGTGCTTAGCCTTGTCTTGGTCGTTGCAACTTTGCCCTTTTAGGCCTGTGTACAGTCTGGGCAACAGACCCAGTGTTTGTTGCACCGATAGGAGCCCCCAGGCTTGACCCGAACGCGTTGTTGGGCGTCGTCGGGGTAGACCCTAACCAGTGCACAGGCCAGAGGGCAGTAGTTGCTTGCCGTTTGAGATCTTCTTTGCTTCTTCATTAAACTGAGCCCAGGTCAGTTTCTGGTTCTCCCGTGCGCCGCATAACACCAATTCCGGCAGGGCCATCCTTGTAATGGCCCGTGAATGACTTTAACGCACGAGCGAGTAACTGCCAATTCACGCTTCCCACTACGCCCTTATCCCCAGCCACGTATGTTGCATGCATTGAGTGGGGTAGGTAACGGAGGCGCGTGGTGAGGGAGAGCGTCAAGGCAGGGCCCCAGTCTTCTTGGATTGGTGGAGGAGGCCGGCAGTTGTCGTGGTACTAAGTCTGACAGTAAGAGTAGGGGGTGCATATGAGGAGGCAAGGCCCTAGCTACGGCGAGGTTGTACACACGAGTTTACGAGTTCAGGCCCTTCTCGGAGGAGGTAAAAGCCCTATGTCTCGGAGCCCTAAGGCAGTCGACTGGAATATGGGTGTGTGTGTTACAGGGGGTGCGAACCCTTGTGCCAGAGGAGGGGGTGGCTTATATAGAGTGCGCCAGGACTCCAGCCGTCCCCCGCTACATGGTTCAATGTACATTAAGATAGGGCATTACTGGTAACGCCAGCTATAAAGATCTATTAATGATCTTTAATACTACAGAGTGAATGCCTGCCCATTGCCATCCTGGGTGACTCTAGGTCTTCTGCACTCTGAGTGGTTTCTCGTGTGGTCGAGTGACTTCATCTTGGTCGAATGGAATTAGGGTATCCGAGTGAGGTAATTGGTCGAGTGGATTGCACTCCAAGGTTACTTCAGTCGATATCTCTTATTAAACTTTGAATGTCCTTGATTCTAGGGTAGTGACCTTGGGTAGGGCGTCTAGGTCAGGCCTATGACCCTACCCTAGGTCTATGGCATCGTCATTAGCCCCCAAATGGATTGAGGTCTGAATGAAAAGAGAGTTGAAGTTGATACCGACCTGATTTTTATGCTTCACAGGCATTCTTACTGAGTCTGGGAACCATGCAGAAACTTCAACTTTATTTCAATCGCCTTGATCGATTCAGAGGTCGTCGAGTGAACTATACTGGTAGTCTTCGAGTGTTGATATGGTACGAAATCTTTGGTACGATTGGTTACTCTATGGTTCCCGGGTCTCACGGGATTCAAAACTTTGGGGAAGAGCGTGGGACGGAGTGTGCCGCAGTAAACAGGGTGGATAGACAGGTGCGCCTCGATTCTTGCACCACCTTTTTCACCATGTATCGAGCATGCGACCGTTGCGGGATTTGATAGGATTGCTTGGGCCCATGAGTCAGCCACTCGAAAGCAGGCCCATAAAAGGAGTCGAGGCCGATGTGTTTGCATAGTGCGCCCTATTCCCCTTCTTCTTCCTCTGCTTCTCCACTGCATCCTCCTCCACTCTCGACGCCGCCGCCCCGTCCGTGCGCGGTCCGCCGCAATGGTTAAGGACAAGATGGTGGCCCTGGAGCGTGCGAAGAAGGCGACGGCGACGGTGAAGGGTAAGAAGATGAGTCGGGGGTCGTCGTCGAGGTACGGATTGCCGCCTGGTTGGATCCAGGGGGACTGGATTCGGTCCATGATCCAGAAAGAAGATCTGGAGGATCTGGCTGCGGCGGGCTTGATTGCTGACGGGTCTTGGAGGTTGCCGGGGAACTAGATCGAGCCTCAGCCGTAGGAGGGTGAGTGCGTCCTCCTCGCAACTAATGTCAACCGTGGTTTCTCTCTGCCTCCGCATCCCTTTTTCTGGGGTTTTCTGTACTTTTTTGGTGCCCAACTTCACCATTTTTCTCCCAACACTATCACATACCTCACTGCATATGTTTCTCTATGCGAAAACTTCTTGGGTTGTCGACCGCATTGGGGTCTGTTCAAACACATCTTTACCTGCCGTTCCCAATCTGTGAAGAAGGCGAATTCGACTGATGAGAGGACGCATGTGATACAAATGTGCAGGGATTTAGGGATTCAGATGAGGGTTAGGAGTACTTTCCCCATATGACTCTTCCTGAGTCGGTTAGGGGATGGCAGTCGACCTGGTTCTACTGCCAAGATATTCCGACCCCTGGTCAGTCGACCGGTCTTCCTCCCTCCACCATGGATCGAGTCCGCCAACCCTCTTCATTAACCGTGACTTCAGCAGAGAAAGTAGAGGTGTCCATGATAATCGAGCGGGTAGTCCAATTGGTCCGTGACGGTGTGACTAGCATGGATTTGCTGGAGGTGTTTCTCAGTTGACGCATCTAGCCCCTCCAAGCTCGCGATCATCCAATGTGGATGTACTCGGCCACCAATGACACTGCTCGGGTCCACCCAGAGGAGGTCGCCGATGAGGCGGTGGCACAGTGGCTACAGAGCATCACTGGAAACAAGGATAACCCCAGGGGGTCTAGAAGAGTTGCACCATTCGACACTGAAAATGAGCCGGACAAGGTCTGGTCCTTGTTACCGAGTGTCTTTCATTCTGATTTGCAACTATCCTTGAATCTGATTGATGCTTGTTTTAATTTCTTGGCTTGCAGATTTATACTGAGATGTACTCCATGCCCAACGGGGAGCAAGTCCAGGAGGGGGCGGAGAGCGCGGACGAGAGTGCTGACTAGTAATCCCCCGATGATGATGAGGAGGAGAGTGATGAGTCGGACGATGGTGAAGAAGTCGACTCACCACCTCGCATAGAACGCCGATCCAAACAGTCACACGACCCTGCAGGTGGGCGTAGCAAGGCAGCTCCTCCAAGCGTGCAAGTGCAAAAAAGGCACTCGGACTTTGTCTCTGGAGCCGTCTGAAAAGGTCGCAAAACAGCCCAAGCTCGCTCCCTCAAAGCCTCGGAAGACCTTGCCCAAGATCAAGATGGACGTTCCCATCGCTTCTGCGTAAGTGTTTTGTTTTTCCCTATGTTACCGTCAACTCATTCCCCTGCTTGACCGAGTGGGTTCTGAATCTTTCAGTGCTGCGACTTCTAGGATCTCCATGGACATTGACAAGGGTCAAGATGGCGAGGAAACTGAAGACGCGGCCACTTCCAAAGCGGGTATAATTCTGCAATCTTGTGCTTATTTTGTCGGTTGAACTGTCGGTCGACTGAACTCTTATGGTCGAATTTTGTGCAGCACCACAAGATGTCATTGAACTTCCAAACGACGACGAAGAAGTGCCCCAGAAGAACACGGGAAGAAAGGGCATGACTTCGAGCAGGAGAGCGCCTGCCAGCAAGGTACCTCAGTCGACATCAGCGCCGGAAACAGTGATCCAGCAATCCGGAGATCCAATTCGGGCTTCTATTTCTTTTGTCGATCCTGTGTCGACTGATTGTCCTTCAGCGTCGAACGCTCAAGTCCTTGCGTCGTCCATGCAACTCCATGCCTCAGATCCTCTGACTGCTCCGACTATTCCACAGCTCCGCTCTTTGTCACCCATCATGTCCCAGAGGACCCGATGAACGCTGCTAAGGAAGCTATGCGCCAAGCAAGTTTTGTGATGGATCAAATGAAGGTGGTGCATGAGGCCAGCAAGGCTGCCTATGATGCCAACTCTGCTCTTCAGACCAATGTCAAGTTGAGTTGATTTCCGACTGAACAGAAACTGCTGCTTTATTATCCGTAAGATGTCCATGGATGAGTGTTTTGGAACCTTTTATGTGCATCTATCACGAGTCTGTACTTTATATCCATTCACCCACTGGGTGTTTTAACTTTTGCTGAATAGTTCTTCCACTTGAGTCGACCAGGTCGAGTCGAGTGTATCTTTGAATCAGTGGGGGCACGCAGAGTGCATCCACTGGGTGTAGTCCCCGAGACCACCATCGAATGTTTGATTTGGCGGGGGGTCTTTTCAAATGTCTCTTTACAGTTCTTCCACTCAGTCGGGACAGATCATGCCGAGTGGGATCTAGACCAATGGGGGCACGCGGAGTGCACCCACTGGGTGTAGTCCCCGAGACCGCGGTCGACTGCGGGCAGTCGTTAGGGGTCTGATTTTTTTTACTCATGCTGGGCAGACCATGCTGATGACCCACAAATATAGGGGATCTATCATAGTCCTTTCGATAAGTAAGAGTGTCGAACCCAACGAGGAGCAGAAGGAAATGACAAGCGGTTTTCAGTAAGTTATTCTCTGCAAGCACTGAAATTATCGGTAACATATAGTTTTGTGATAAGGTATTTCGTAACGGGTAACAAGTAATAAAAGTAACTAAGGTGCAGCAAGGTGGGCCAATCCTTTTTGTAGCAAAGGACAAGCCTGGACAAACTCTTATATAAAGCAAAGTGCTCCCGAGGACACATGGGAATTATCGTCAAGCTAGTTTTCATCATGCTCATATGATTCGCGTTCGGTACTTTGATAATTTGATATGTGGGTGGACCGGTGCTTGGGCACTTACCTTCCTTGGACAAGCATCCTGCTTATGATTAACCCCTCTCGCAAGCATCCGCAACTACGAAAGAAGAATTAAGGTAAACCTAATCATAGCATGAAACATGTGCATCCAAATCAGCCCCTTACGAAGCAACACATAAACTAGGGTTTAAGCTTCTGTCACTCTAGCAACCCATCATCTACTTATTACTTCCCAATGCCTTCCCCTAGGCCCAAATAATGGTGAAGTGTCATGTAGTCGACATTCACATAACACCACTAGAGGAAAGACAACATACATCTCATCAAAATATCGAACGAATACCAAATTCACATGACTACTTATAACAAGACTTCTCCCATGTCCTCAGTGTTGGGGATATAACTATTAGGTATGACCCGCCCAGGAGGGGTCGGGTTATACCCATGAAGATTCAAGATATGAAGCCCAAGACGACACTTGAGGATGGCGGTTCAGTTAAGGGCCCAAAGCCCAAAGGCGACTCAAGGCCCGTAGAGATAAACCGCCATATGTATGTAACTTGTATTGTAAGGCAGGAATAGACAGAGACCGAGCCGGACACTGTTTATGAGCCGACCGGGACTCTGAGAGCCACTGGGTGTCGACCTCTGTATATAAAGGGACGACCCGGCGGCGGTTCAGGACAAGTAACATCAGATCGAGAACTAGGTCAAGCGGATTCGCTCCCTGGTAATCGAGACATAAGCAATCCCACCTCAAACTGGATTAGGCCATTACCTTCACCGCAAGGGGCCAAACCAGTATAAACTCACGTGTCCTTTGTCCCATTTTAACCCCTTTAAGATTCCTAGCTGCGATGGCTCCACGATTAAGTCCTTTCACTAGGACATCTACCGTGACAATTCCACGACAGTTGGCGCCCACCATGGGGACAACGCATGGTGGATTTGAGTTCTTGAAGGGCGGCTTTGAAGGGCTCAAGGGATACGCTATGGGCCGGATGACCAAGAGTCATCGCAGCAAGCTCTACATCGACGATGCAGGTTGGGTCCCTGACGTCGGCTCAATTGAGTATGGGTACCGGGTCCCCTTCGGCGGAATCCACATCTTCATCGGCAAGATTGGCGAGCCGGGCCATGAGCCAGACATCTGCACCGACATCATCGAGATGGCTCAGCGTGCGAGACCCTCCCGAGCTCAGCCTGTCGTGAAGCGCGCCTTTGTGGGATGCATCCATGGAGGGAAATTTTCGGAAGGATCTGTGTCCGGCAGTGAGACCGACATCTACTCTGATGGTGAATCGTCCACGGGTGAGACGGATTCATTGTATCAACTGCAAGATGGTGGGCTTGGGGGCTGTTCCGACGGCAGCAATATTCCGGACCCCTTTGCGCCGCCGAGCAGAGTTGGTATCTTTATGGCTGGCACGCAACCCGGGTAGAACTCTACGACTGCGGCAGCAATGACTTTCCGGATCAGCAGCGGTGACAGCAGCTGGGGCAGGAGACCCTGTGCGCTCACCGGCTCAGGTCCTGATGGTTTTAATGGATAAGATGACAACTCTATTAACCGCCATGGTCAACCCGGCGGATCAAGCTCAACATGATGCGGAAGTGGCGCAGTTAAAGCAGGATATAGTGCAAGCTAAGGAAGACCTGGCGGCGGAAGACGTCAGGATGACCGCAGAGCGGGAGGCTCTGGACGCTCAAGCTCAGCGGATTCAGTCGGAGGCTTTCCAGCTCACGATGGATCACAACGCGTCAAATGAGGTCATGAGGAGAAGGTACTAGAAGACTCAATCCCGTCTGCCTCCGGTTTATGATCCTAGAAACCTCTTTCGCACACCCGATGCAGAGCCCAGTAACCCGCCGGAGGTAAACTGGGTTGCAACGCCCGGGGCTGGGACGCCGGTTCAGCCACGTGTGATGGAACCCCCTCGCTTGAATACTACTCCACCTCACTATGTACCAACACCACCGGGTCATTATTCTAACCCTCTAGAGAACATGATCGCTGCGGCGACACGATTGGCGGCTCTCCCGGTGGATGGCGACTCTCGGACGACTGTTGAAACACGAAGGGTCAGAGAACTTCTTCAGACGGCTTTGGCGCAGAAAGAGGCATACTCTTATAGTCGAGACAAGATCCATTCGACCCCTCGCCCAAGCCGGAGCCCGAGTTATAGCAGGCACATGGGTTCTGCAGCCGTTTCAAGCAACGCTCAGCGCCGTGACCAGCCGTGCGGGCATGACCCGGCATGCGATGGAGTTCCTAACTTGGTTGATCAGAACAGGATACGTCAAGAAGCTGAGCGGGCTGCTCAGCAGGCGGCTGAGCTGGCGGCCTACCAGTCTTTTCCGGTTTATCCGACGACTTCAATTGAGGCAGGCTTGACCACTAGGACCGGAGGTGTGCCCTGTTTGGTGCCGGCTCTGCGTAATGAGCGTTTGCCCAAAGATTTCTAAGGACTTTGAAAGGTGCCTAATTACATAGCCGACTTACAACCTGGGGCATGGATCGAAAGCTACGAGATGGCCATGGAACTTCTAGAAGTCAACGATGCTGCAATGGCCGAGTACTTCACCATGATGCTGGATAGGACAAACCGTACTTGGTTGAAGGGACTCCCACCTAATTCCATCAGTTCATGGGCAGAATTGAATGCCCGGTTTATTCAAAACTTTAAGGATACATGCAAGCAGCCCATGTCGATTATGGACTTGACTAATTGCAAGCAAGAGGAGGGTGAATCCATGACCCATTGGGTGCGCCGGGTCAAGGCCATAATACATTCATCTAATATGATGGATGCCGGCTCTGCAGTTTAATTGTTGGAGAAAAATTGCCGTTTTGAGCCTTTGAAATAGAAGCTAGGGCGGGTCAAGCGCGATTGTAATGACATGGGCCAGCTGATGGCGGCTCTAGTAAAATATGCCGACTCTGATAGTACCAAGGATCCCGAGTCTAACAATGAGAAGGCAGGGAAGGGAAAGAAGAGCGGCAACGCCAAGGGTCCTCAGCATAACCCGACAAATCAAGGAGGTAATAATAAATGTAAGGCTGATGGTAGCTCGGAGTTTGTGGCTAACACCAATGCATAGGGCAACAATCAACGACGTAAGGGGAGACCACCTCCTCGGTCCGGCGGGTCAGGTCCTACTCTGGAGCAGTTGCTAAATGAGCCCTGTTCAAGGCATGGTACTCAGCAGAAGCCGGCCACTCACCTGTGGAAGGATTGTATGATCATGAAGGCTTTCAAGAATTCTAACATGTTTGATGGCAATCATGGACCGGGCGGCGGCTCAGGCGGCGGCGGTTTTCACGGCCCGGGTGGTGGTTCTAATTCCAGTTTTCAAAGCCCTTGGGGTAATCAGGGCGGTTATAATCAGCAATCTGGCCAGGGAGGTCAGCAACAGGAGTCTGGATATCAGAGTAATCCAAAGCAGCCGAATAGTGGACAATATCATATGTTTACCACTAGCTTGTGCAAACGGGACCAGAAACTTCATAAGAGAGCTGTGAACACTGTTGAGCCGACAGTTCCTCGTTACTTGAGATGGTCTAAGCAGCCTATTCTGTGGAGTAGGGAGGATCACCCTCCCCACGTTGACAATCCGGGTCATTTGGCCTTGGTGGTGGCACCTTAGGTTGGTGGATATAAATTCACTAAAGTGCTCATGGATGGAGGCAGTAGCATCAACATCCTCTATTATGAGACTTTCCATCGCATGGGTTTGACTGATAAAAATCTTAAGACATCCAACACTATTTTCCATGGAGTGGTGCCTGGTAAGTCGGCGTACCCAGTGGGTAAGATTGAGCTAGAAGTGGCTTTTGGAGATGAGCATGATTCCAGGGCTAAGAAGTTAACTTTTGAGGTGGTCAAAATAAAAGCCCGTATCACGCTCTATTTGGACGGCCGACTTATGCAAAGTTCATGGTGCGG
Source organism: Triticum dicoccoides (assembly GCF_002162155.2). NCBI lineage: Eukaryota > Viridiplantae > Streptophyta > Magnoliopsida > Poales > Poaceae > Triticum > Triticum dicoccoides. The sequence goes on from NC_041387.1 coordinate 125,589,145, forward strand.
CCGTGTTATGTTTATCTGCAGCTCAAGATGCTGGGTCATAAGGGTACTATCACAGTGCATGGGAGTCGAAAGATAGCCCTGGAATGTTAGGAAGGCGATGTTGCTTACGCTGAGTCTGCCTATGCAACAGAGGAGTTGAAGTTTTACAAGGACAATGTTGACCCGGTGGACATGACATCTTTGAAGAAGCCAACTACAGAGCATGAGCCGGTGATGAAGTTTAAATCGGCCGACGATACCAAGCTGGTTGATTTTGTTCCTGGCGATTCATCTAAGCAGTTCAGTATCAGTGCTAACCTGGATCCCAAATAGGAAAGCGCGCTCATCGAGTTCACCCATGAGAACCGGGACATCTTTGCATGGAAGCCTTCTGACATGTCAGGTGTACCGAGAGAACTCGCTGAGCACACTCTCAATATTGATCCAAAATTTAAGCCGGTCAAGCAGTTTCTTCGGTGGTTCAATAAGGAGAGGCATAAGGCCATTGGTGAGGAGGTGGCCCGGCTCTTAGCGGTCGGGTTCATTGTTGAAGTCTTTCATCCAGAGTGGTTGGCTAACCCGGTGTTAGTGCTTAAGAAAAACGGCACCTGGCGTATGTGTACGGATTACACAGACTTAAATAAAGCTTGTCCGGCTGATCCTTTTGCTCTCCCTTGTATTGATCAAATCACTGTTGCTACGGCGGGTTGCGAGCGATTGAGTTTTTTGGATGCTTATTCTGGTTATCATTAGATCAAGATGGCAGTTAAGGACCAGGAGAAGACGGCTTTTATTACTCCTTTTGGAGCCTTCTCTATGTGTCCATGCCTTTCGGGCTCAAGAGTGCCCAGGTGACTTATCAGCGATGTGTGCAGAACTGTCTTCACAATCAGGGTGGGTGCAATGTTCATGCTTATGTGGACGACATTGTGGTGAAGCCCAGAGATAAGGAGACCTTGATAGATGATTTGAAGGAAACCTATGATAATCTCCGGGTCTACAAGATGATGCTTAAACCGGCCAAGTGCGTTTTTGGTGTGCCAGCAGGCAAGCTTTTGGGTTTTCTGGTTTCTAACAGAGGCATTGAGGCTAACCGGAGAAGATCAAGGCCATCACCTCTTTGGCTAAACTAGCGTGTATCAATGATGTTCAGCGTTTGGCGGGTTGCATTGCTGCCTTAAGCCGGTTAGGTGAGACGGCCATATCGTTGTATCAGATGATGAAGAAAACAGACGACTTTGTCTAGAGTGATACTGCTAATGCTTCCTTTGAAGATTTAAAGAGACAACTAACAGAGCCACCGGTTCTTGCTGCTCCTATTGATAAGGAGCCATTATTGTTGTATGTAGTTGCTAACACACGTGATGTCAGTGTGGCCGTTGTGGTGGAGCGCAAGGATGCTGGCAAAGTATATCCGGTTCAATGGCCGGTTTACTACATCAACGAGGTGCTTATCGAGTCCAAGCAGAGATATCGACATTGGCAGAAGCTTGTTTATGGGGTGTTCATGGCCTGCCGGAAGCTTAAGTAGTATTTTCTGGGTCATCCCATCACTGTGGTCAGTTATGCTCCTTTAGGAGATATCATTCAAAACAGAGAAGCCACAAGACGAGTTGCCAAGTGGGCTATTGAGCTTGGGCCTCATGGTTTAAAGTATGTGCCACACACTGCTATCAAGTCTCAAGCACTAGTGGACTTCATCAACGATTGGACAGAGCTGCAGATGCCTGAAGAGAAGCCGAACAACACGTATTGGACTATTCACTTTGATGGGTCCAGACAATTGGAGGGCTCAGGGGCGGGAGTTGTTTTAGCTTCCCCTCGAGGTGACAAATTTTGTTATGTGCTAAGGTTGATGTTTCCTTGTACTAACAATGCAGCTGAGTATGAGGCCTTGCTCCATGGTCTTCGGATGGCTATGGAGATGAGCTTAAGCCGGGTGAGGTGCTTTGGCAACTCAGATTTAGTGGCTCAACAAGTCTCAGGCAAGTGGGATTCCAAGGATCCCCTCATGGCGGCTTATCACCGCGAAGTTGATGCTATTGCTGGACACTTCAAGGGTTATCAAGTGGAACACATTGATCGCAGAAAGTATGAGGCGGCTGATGCTTTCAGCCGACTGGATCTCAGCGTAAGCCGGTGCCACCTAACACTTTTTTGGATATTCTGCATAACCCTTCTGTCAAGTTACCTACAGAGGAAGACTTGGTTGTTCCTGACCCAGAGGCGCAATTGGTGGTGGCTCTTCACGTCATCCCATATTGGACAATGTCGTATTTGGCTTACATGACCTAGGGCGAGTTGCATGAGGATGAAACCTTGGCCAGACAGATAACCCGGCGGTCTAAGTGAATGACAATTTCCAATGGCGAGTTGCATCATCGTAGTATCACTGGGGCGTTTTAGCGTTGTGTCTCTCCGGAGGAAGGTCAAGAAATTCTCCGTGAGATTCATGAAGGAGATTGTGGCCATCATGCCGGTTCAAAGTCCCTTGTGGCCAAAGCTTTTCGTCATGGATTTTATTGGCTGATGGCTCACGCTGATGTGGAGGATCTGGTCAGTAAATGTGACGGTTGTCAGAAATTCTCATGACGAGCTCATGTGACGGCTCAAGAATTAAGGATGATTCCAATTACTTGGACATTTACAGTCTGGGGAATCGACATGGTTGGGCCTTTCAAAAGGTCCAAAGATAAAAATACCCACCTCTTGGTGGCGGTTGACAAATTCACAAAGTGGGTTGAGGCAGAGCCAGTTAGTAAATGTGACGCAGCCACGGCGGTTCAATTCATGAAAAAGGTGATCTTTTGTTTTGGCTATCCACACAACATTATAACTGACAATGGTACTAATCTGTCAAAGGGTTCCATGGAGGAGTTTTGTCAACGTGAGCATATTCGGCTTGATGTTTCATCAGTAGCTCACCCTCAATCCAATGGTCAAGCTGAAAGAGCCAATCAGGAAATCTTGAAAGGCATCAAGCCCCGGCTTATGGCTCCTTTGCAACGGACGCCGGGTTGTTGGGTGTAGGAGTTACCTTCTGTGATATGGAGCATCAATACTACCCCCAACAGGTCTTTGGGTTACACGCCTCTCTTCATGGTTTACGGAGCAGAGGCAGTTCTACCTAGTGACATCCTCATGACTCGCCCCGCGTGGCGGCTTACGTTGAAGCTGATAACGAACAAGCGCGTCAGGATGTACTTGACCTGTTAGATGAAAAGCATGACTTGGCAGCAGCCCGCTTGACGATTTATCAACAGGACCTGCGCCGCTATCATAGCTGCCGGGTTAAGTCCAGAACCTTTCAAGAAGGTGACTTGGTGCTCCGGCTCATCCAGGATCAAATTGATGCGCACAAGTTATCCCCACCTTGGAAGGGCCTTTGTGGTCAGCAAGAACTTGAACAATGGGTCATATTACCTTATCGATGTTCGAGAGCACAAAGACTCACGTAAGTCAGAGGAGGAGACCCGCCGACCATGGAATATCGCTCATCTTCGGCCTTACTACACTTGAGCCACCAGACGTACATATTTTGACAATGTGTATATTATGATAAGTAATAAAGCAGGACCTCCGTCCTTTTCATCCTCACTGTTTATATGTCTTCATCATCATAATTCCAAAGACCAATTGGGGGCTGATCGTATTCAAATCTAGCTTAAACCCTCTTGGTCCGGCTCATGATCGTATTCGAATCATAGCCGCTAAACGTCATGATCACTTGGGGGATCTTGTTCAAACATAGGTCGTATTCAAACCAAAGAGAACATAGCTGTCGGTACCCTCTTGATCGGCACAATGCCAAACCCACTAGGGGCCTTCTTGATCGTATTCGAATCATAGCTTAACCCCTATTAGGGTTCGACTTTGATCGTATTCGAATCAGAGTTGTTAAAAACTCCCAAGGTCATTAGGGGGCTTCCTGTTCAAACATAGGTCATATTTGAACCAAAGAGAACATAGCTGTCGGTACCCTCTTGATCGGCGCAACGCCAAAACCATTAGGGGTCTTCATGATCGTATTCGAATCTTAGCTTAACCCCTTTTGGTCCAGTTTACTGATCATATTTGAATCAGAAGCCTCGATTTTTTTCTGTTTCGGCTTAAGTTTTTTGAAAACAATTTTTTGGTTTTTGTATGGAACTTTTTTGTTCAGATCTAAGTATATGTGTGGTTTCTGATTAATCCGGCTTGACTTTGGACGATAAGTCGCCAGCATATGACAATCATCAAACATTGGCAAGTGTTGGCTTTTAAAGATTGGGTTATCACCCTTACTGTGTAGGTCACATAAACCGACAGTGCAAAGTTCAATATCACAAGTATGATATTATAGTTGTATTTTGACAATTATGATTCATAACAGACTTATCTGTGATTCACTTTTTCCATAGTGGTTGTATGTAAGATATTAGGACCCGCCCTGCGGTAAGCCGCCAAGGGTTCTTGTGATCTATTTCTGTGTGCAGGACCGTTTAAGGACCTTCTCATACATAAGGAAAACAGATGATAAATATAATAAGGGTGAATATAAGATGGCGGCTTAACAGTGTTGAGCACCAAAACGTGCACGACGACACGATAGATCAAAGTCATTCTACCCTATTACATGACTCCCCGAGTCCAAATGATTCAACTGTTTTTCAAAAGGTTACAAATATGAGCCGCCCGGCGGATCAATTATCTTGTTGGCCTGAAGCTTCTGGGTCAACCCTCTCCGCTCCTTCGCCCTGTTCCCTGTCCTGTAAGGTTGATGATGACCAGTCAATGCCATTCAAAGCTTCAAATTCAGCTTCATCATCAATTAGCCCGGCCGGGTCAACTTCAGGGGCAAAGGTATGCTTACGGATTGGGGGGATCAAGCTTGTCACTTTATACCGTGGCATTGGCATCCTCTGATTTCCCGAGTCATAAGCTGGATGGTACTTGGTGAGGTCCGTCAGCAATCAAACTGGCCACAGGGCATATTTCCTTCACACAAGCAGCAAAGTCCTCCTGTTCGAATGAAGTACCATCCTCTTTAAGACTGGATATCCAATGGCGATGTCGGCCGGGTCTAATTCCGGCAGCCATGCCTTGGCCCGACTTAAAGCAGCCATGGTTCTGGCTCTTGCAGATGACCGTTTTAATTCACTAAATCGCTGGGGCAGCACAGAAAGCTTCTTCAGTACATCAACCAGGAGTGTGGGGGCTTTGTTGGATAGGGAAACCGTAGCTAAGGCACGCAAAGCTCGAGTATAAAGTTGTTCCACGAGTGTGTAAAATGCCTTCAGCTAAGGCACGCAAAGCTCCTGGGGCCTACATAGCAATATCAGGTGAGTTAACGGTAATTTATACGATCATCAGAAAGATTCAATATTTGATACTTGTAGGGTGCTACGTCTTGAGCTTGCGTTGGTTTTCCTTGAAGAGAAAGGGTGATGCAGCAATAGTAGCGTAAGTATTTCCCTCAGTTTTTGAGAACCAAGGTATCAATCCAGTAGGAGGCTCCTCAAAAGTCCCACGCACCTACACAAACAAACAAAGAACTAGCAACCAACACAATAAAGGGGTTGTCAATCCCTTCACGGCCACTTGCGAAAGTGAGATCTGATAGAGATAGTATGATAAGATAAATATATTTTTGGTATTTTATAATATAAATTGGAAAAGTAAAGATGCAAATAAAAGTAGATTGAAAGCTTATATGATAAAAGATAGACCCGAGGGCCATAGGTTTCACTAGTGGCTTCTCTCAAGATAGCATAAGTATTACGGTGGGTGAACAAATTACTGTCGAGCAATTGATAGAAAAGCGAATAATTATGAGATTATCTACGCATGATCATGTATATAGGCATCACATCCGCGACAAGTAGACCGACTCCTGCCTACATATACTACTATTACTCCACACATCGACCGCTATCCAGCATGCATCTAGAGTATTAAGTTCATAAGAATAGAGTAACACATTAAGAAACATGACATGATGTAGAGGGATAAACTCATGCAATATGATATAAACCCCATCTTTTTATCCTCGATGGCAACAATACAATACATGCCTTGCAACCCCTGCTGTCACTGGGTAAGGACACCGCAAGATTGAACCCAAAGCTAAGCACTTCTCCCATGGCAAGAAAGATCAATCTAGTAGGCCAGACCAAACTGATAATTCGAAAAGACTTGCAAAGATAACTCAATCATACATAAAAGAATTCAGAGGAGATTCAAATATTTCTCATAGATAAACTTGATCATAAACCCACAATTCATCGGATCTCGACAAACACACCGCAAAAAGAGTTACATCGAATAGATCTCCACAAGAGAGGGGGAGAACATGGTATTGAGATCCAAAAAGAGAGAAGAAGCCATCTAGCTAATAACTATGGACCCGAAGGTCTGTGGTAAACTACTCACAACTCATCGGAGGGGCTATGGTGTTGATGTAGAAAGCCTCCATGGTTGATTCCCCCTCCGGCGGAGCGCCGACGAAGGCTCCAAGATGGGATCTCGCGGATACAGAAGGTTACGGCGGTGGAAATTGTTTTTCGTTGGCTCCCTGGATGTTTTCGGGGTACGTGGGTATATATCAGAGGAAGAAGTAGGTCGGTGGCTACCCGAGGGGCCCACGAGATAGGGGGGCGCGCCCTCCACCCTCGTGGCCGCCTCGGCTGCTTCTTGACTTGCACTCCAAGTCCTCTAGATCACGTTCGTTCCAAAAATCACACTTCTGAAGGTTTCATTCCGTTTGGACTCCGTTTGATATTCCTTTTCTTCGAAATACTGAAATAGGCAAAAAAAAACAGCAATGCGGGCTGGGCCTCCGGTTAGTAGGTTAGTCCCAAAAATGATATAAATGTGTAAAATAAAGCCCATAAACATCCAAAAGGGGTAATATAATAGCATGGAACAATCAAAAATTATAGATACGTTGGAGACGTATCAAGCATCCCCAAGCTTAATTCCTGCTCATCCTCGAGTAGGTAAATGATAAAAACAGAATTTTTGATGTGCAATGCTACCTAGCATAATTCTCAATGTAGTTTTCTTTATTGTGGCATGAATGTTCAGATCCAAATGATTCAAAATAAAAGTTCATATTGACATAAGAAATAGTAATACTTCAAGCATACTAATCAAAGCAATCATGTCTTCTCAAAATAACATGGCTAAAGAAAGTTATCCCTACAAAATCATATAGTCTGGCTATTGTTCTATCTTCATCACACAAAGTATTTAATCATGCACAACCTCGATGACAAGCCAAGCAATTGTTTCATACTTTAATAATCTCAAACTTTTTCAACTTTCACGCAATACATGAGCGTGAGCCATGGACATAGCACTATATGTGGAATAGAATGGTGGTTGTGGAGAAGACAAAAAGGAGAAGATAGTCTCACATCAACTAGGCATATCAACGGGCTATGGAGATGCCCATTAATAGATATCAATGTGAGTGACTAGGGATTGCCATGCAACGGATGCACTAGAGCTATAAATGTATGGAAGCTCAACAAAAGAAACTAAGTGGGTGTGCATCCAACTCGCTTGCTCACGAAGACCTAGGGTGTTTTGAGGAAGCCCATCATGGGAATATACAAGCCAAGTTCTACAATGAAAAATTCCCACTAGTATATGAAAGTGACACATAGGAGACTCTCTATCATGAAGATCATGATGCTATTTTGAAGCACAAGTGTGGTAAAAGGATAGTAGCATTGTCCCTTCTCTCTTTTTCTCTCATTTCTTTTTTTTTCTTTTCTATTTTTTTTCTTTTCTATTTTTTTCTTTTTTTTCTTCTTTTTTTTTCTTTGGCCTTTTTTTGGCCTTTCTCTTTTTTTGTAAAGTCCGAAGTCTCATCCCGACTTGTGGGGGAATCATAGTCTCCATCATCCTTTCCTCACTGGGCAATGCTCTAATAATGAAAATCATCACACTTTTATTGATTTACAACTCAAGAATTACAACTCAAAACTAGAACAAGATATGACTCTATATGAATGCCTCCAGCGGTGTACCGGGATATGCAATGAATCAAGAGCGACATGTATGAAAATTATGAAGGTGGCCTTGCCACAAATACGATGTCAACTACATGATCATGCAATGAGCAATATGACAATAGTAATGCGTGTCATATAAACGGAAAGGTGGAAAGTTGCATGGCAATATATCTCGGAATGGCTATGGAAATGCCATAATAGGTAGGTATGGTGGCTGTTTTGAGGAAGGTATATGGTGGGTGTATGGTACCGGCGAAAGTTGCGCGACACAAGAGAGGCTAGCAATGGTGGAAGGGTGAGAGTGCGTATAATCCATGGACTCAACATTAGTCAAAAGAACTCATATACTTATTGCAAAAATCTACAAGTAATCAAAAACAAAGTATTACACGCATACTCCTAGGGGGATAGATTGGTAGGAAAATACCATCGCTCGTCCCCGACCGCCACTCATAAGGAAGACAATCAATAAATAAAATTGTGCTCCAACTTCATCACAAAGCGGTTCACCATACGTGCATGCTACGGGAATCACAAACTTCAACACAAGCATTCTTTAAATTCATAATCACCCAACTAGCATGACTTTAATATCACTACCTCCATATCTCAAAACAATTATCAAGTATCAAGTTGATCATAGCATCCAATTCACTTTCTATGATAGTTTTTATTATACCCAACTTGGATGCCTACCATTCTAGGACCAATTTTATAACCATAGCAAATACCATGCTGTTCTAAAAGACTCAAAATAATATAAGTGAAGCATGAGAGACTAGCAATTTTTTCAAAATTAAGCCACCGCCATGCTCTAAAAGATATAAGTGAAGCACTAGAGCAAAAACTATCTAGCTCAAAAGATATAAGTGAAGCACATAGAGTATTCTAATAAATTTCAATCAAGTGGGCTTCTCCCAAAAGGTGTCTACAGCAAGGATGATTGTGGTAAACTAAAAAGCAAATACTAATATCATACACGACGCTCCAAGCAAAACACATATCAGGTGGTGAATAAAAATATAGCTCCAAGTAAAGTTACCAATGAACGAAGACGAAAGAGGGGATGCCTTCCGGGGGTATCCCCAAGCTTAGGCTTTTGACTATTCTTGAATATCTTGGGGTGCCATGGGCATACCCAAGCTTAGTCTCTTGCCACTCCTTGTTCCATAGTCCATCAAATCTTTACCCAAAACTTGAAAACTTCACAACACAAAACTCAACATGAAATCTCATAAGCTCCGTTAGTGAAAGAAAACAAAACCACCACATAAGGTACTGTAAATAAATAATTCTTTATTTATATTGGTGTTAAACCTACTGTATTCCAAGTTCTCTATGGTTCATACCACTTAATACTAGCCATAGATGCATCAAAATAAGCAAACAACACACGAAAAACAGAATCTGTCAAAAACAGAACAGTCTGTAGAAATCTGTAACTAACGCAAACTTATGGAACTTTAAAAATCCTACCAAAATAGGAAGTCCTGGGAAATTTGTCTATTGATCAGCAGAAAAAAGAATCAACAGAAAATCACATTTCTGTGATTTAACAAAACTAATTTCGTGCGCGCAAAGTTTCTGTTTTTCAGAAGAATCAAATTAACTATCACCATAGGTTATCCTATAGGTTCTACTTGGCACAAACACTAATTAAAACATAAAAACACATATAAACAGAAGGTAGATGAAAAATTTATTACTAAACAGAAGCAAAAAAAAACACAAATAAAATTGGGTTGCCTCCCAACTAGCGCTATCGTTTAACGCCCCTAGCTAGGCATAAAAGCAAAGATAGATCTAAGTAGTGCCATCTTTGGCACTCAATTCATAAGTAGCTCGCATGATAAATTCATAAGGTAATTTGGCTTCCTTTCTTTGAAAGTGCTCCATGCCTTTCCTTAATCGAAATTGGAATCTAATATTCCCTTCCTTCATATCAATAATCGCGCCAATTGTTCTAAGAAAAGGTCTACCAAGAATAACAGGGCAAGAAAGATTGCAATCTATATCAAGAACGATAAAATCTACGGGCACCAAATTTCTATTTGCAACAATTATAACATCATTGATTCTTCCCATTGGCTTTTTAATGGTGGAATCCGCAAGGTGTAAATTTAAAGAGCAATCATCAAGATCATGGAAACCTAAAATATCACATAAAGTTTTCGGAATCGTGGAAACACTAGCACCCAAATCACACAAAGCATAACACTCATGATCTTTAATTTTAATCTTTATAGTAGGTTCCCACTCATCATTAAGTTTTCTAGGTATAGAAACTTCCAAATTAAGTTTTTCATCATAAGATTGCATCAAGGCATCAACAATGTGTTTGGTAAAAGCTTTATTTTGACTCTAAGCATGAGGAGAATTAACAACGGATTGCAACAAGGAAATACAACCTTCTAAAGAACAATTATCAGAATCAAATTCCTTGAAATCCGAGATAGTGGGTTCAATGCTATTTAAAGTCATGACCTCTCCAATCCCACTTTTACCAAATTTAGCATCAAGATCTAAAAACTCCGAATTATTGGGACGACTTCTAACTGAAGTTGACTCATCTCCAGTCCCATTATTATTAAGATTCATATTGAAAAACAAAGATCTAATAGGAGACACATCAATAACTTTAAGATCTTTATCATTATTTTCATTGAAACTAGAAGAACATGCCTTTACAAAGCAATCTTTCTTAGCATGCAATCTAGCGGTTCTTTCCTTGCACTCATCAATGGAAATTCTCATTGCTTTGAGAGACTCATTGATATCATGCTTAGGAGGAGTAGATCTAAGTTTAAGAGAATCAACATCAAGCGAAAGTCTATCAATGTTCCTAGCCAAATCATCAACTTTGAGAAATTTTTCTTCAAGCAAAGCATTAAAATTCTTTTGAGAAATCATAAATTCTTTCACACTATTCTCAAAATCAGAGAGCATCTTATTAAAATTACCATAAGAGTTATTGTAGGAATTTCCATAATTATTAGAGGAATTACTAGGGAACGGGCTAGGATTAAAGTTTCCTCTATAAGCATTGTTTCCAAAACTATTCCTACCAACAAAATTTACATCCATAGATTCATTATTATTCTCAATCAAAGTAGACAAAGGCATATCATTGGGATCAAGAGGAGCATTCTTAGTAGAAAACAATTTCATAAGTTCATCCATCTTTCCACTCAAAACATTAATTTCTTCTATAGCATGCACTTTTTTACTAGTAGATCTTTCGGTGTGCCATTGAGAATAATTAGCCATAATATTATCAAGGATTTTTGTAGCATCTCCTAAAGTTATTTCCATAAACGTGCCTCCCGCGGCCGAATCTAAAAGATTTCTAGAAGCAAAGTTCAATCCGGCATAAAAAATTTGTATGATCATCCATAAATTCAAACCATGAGTAGGGCAATTGCGAATCATCAATTTCATTCTTTCCCAAGATTGGGCAACATGCTCATGATCAAGTTGTTTAAAATTTATAATATCGTTCCTAAGAGTGATAATCTTAGCGGGAGGAAAATATTTAGAGATAAAAGCATCTTTGCACTTGTTCCAAGAATTAGTACTATTTTTAGGCAAAGACGAAAACCAAACTTTAGCACAATCTCTAAGTGAAAACGGAAATAACTTCAATTTAACAATATCATTATCCATATCTTTCTTCTTTTGCATATCACACAAATCAACAAAGTTATTTAGATGAGTAGCGGCATCTTCGCTAGAAAGGCCGGCGAATTGATCTTTCATAACAAGATTCAACAAAGCAGTATTGATTTCACAAGACTCAACATCATTAAGAGGAGCAATCAGAGTACTAAGGAAATCATTATTATTGGTATTGGAGAAATCACACAATTTGGTATTATCTTGTGCCATGGCAACAAGTAATCCAACACACAAGCAAACAGAAAAAGGGCAAGCGAAAAAGAGAGGAGAAGATTGGGAAAGAGAGGGAAAATAAAACGGCAAGGGTGAAGTGGGGGAGAGGAAAACGAGAGGCAAATGGAAAATAATGTAAATGCGAGGGAGATAAGTTTGTGATGGGTACTTGGTATGTCTTGACTTGAGCGAAGACCTCCCCGGCAACGGCGCCATAAATCCTTCTTGCTACATTTGAGCTTGCGTTGGTTTTCCTTGAAGAGGGAAGGGTGATGCAGCAATAGTAGCGTAAGTATTTCCCTCAGTTTTTGAGAACCAAGGTATCAATCCAGTAGGAGGCTCCTCAAAAGTCCCACGCACCTACACAAACAAACAAAGAACTCGCAACCAACGCAATAAAGGGGTTGTCAATCCCTTCACGGCCACTTGCGAAAGTGAGATCTGATAGAGATAGTATGATAAGATAAATATATTTTTGGTATTTTATAATATAGATTGGAAAAGTAAAGATGAAAATAAAAGTAGATTGAAAGCTTATATGATAAAAGATAGACCTGAGGGCCATAGGTTTCACTAGTGGCTTCTGTCAAGATAGCATAAGTATTACGGTGGGTGAACAAATTACTGTCAAGCAATTGATAGAAAAGCGAATAATTATGAGATTATCTAGGCATGATGATGTATATCACGTCCGCGACAAGTAGACCGACTCCTGCCTGCATCTACTACTATTACTCCACACATCGATCGCTACCCAGCATGCATCTAGAGTATTAAGTTCATAAGAACAGAGTAACACATTAAGAAAGATGACATGATGTAGAGGGATAAACTCATGCAATATGATATAAACCCCATCTTTTTATCCTCGATGGCAACAATACAATACATGCCTTGCAACCCGTGCTGTCACTTGGTAAGGACACCGCAAGATTGAACCCAAAGCTAAGCACTTCTCCCATGGCAAGAAAGATCAATCTAGTAGGCCAGACCAAACTGATAATTCAAAGAGACTTGCAAAGATAACTCAATCATACATAAAAGAATTCAGAGGAGATTCAAATATTTCTCATACATGATCTTCATCGGATCTCGACAAACACACTGCAAAAAGAGTTACATCGAATAGATCTCCACAAGAGAGGGGCAGAACATGGTATTGAGATCCAAAAAGAGAGAAGAAGCCATCTAGATAATAACTATGGAACCGAAGGTCTGTGGTAAACTACTACAACTCATCGGAGGGGCTATGGTGTTGATGTAGAAGCCCTCCATGGTCGATTCCCCCTCCGGCGGAGCGCCGGCGAAGGGTCCAAGATGGGATCTCGCGGATACAGAAGGTTACGACAGTGGAAATTGTTTTTCGTTGGCTCCCTAGATGTTTTCAGGGTACGTGGGTATATATAGGAGGAAGGAGTAGGTCGGTGTCCGCCCGAGGGGCCCACGAGATAGGGGGGCGCGTCCTGTAGGGGTGGGCGCGCCCTCCACCCTCGTGGCCGCCTCGGCTGCTTCTTGACTTGCACTCCAAGTCCTCTGGATCACGTTCGTTCCAAAAATCACGCTCCCGAAGGTTTCATTCCGTTTGGACTCCGTTTGATATTCCTTTTCTTCGAAATACTGAAATAGGCAAAAAACAGCAATACGGGCTGGGCCTCCGGTTAGTAGGTTAGTCCCAAAAATGATATAAATGTGTAAAATAAAGCCCATAAACATCCAAAAGGGGTAATATAATAGCATGGAACAATCAAAGATTATAGATACGTTGGAGACGTATCATAGGGCGACTTACCAAAGATCGTTGCGACCATCTGGGACACATGGTGTTTTAAGCCGGACAATTCAGTGGTCACCTCTTCAAGAGCCGCCTCTGCGGTTTTTCAATTCAAACAGTTCTGATTGAAGTTGAGTAGTGGTGGCCTGTACAAATACCGGGTCAAAATCATGAACATCGGAAGGAGTCATTGAAGCAATTGCAATTTATCATAACATCGGAAGGAGTCAATATATAAGAGCTTTTCAGCAAGTCCACATACTCAACTATCATTTAGTCTTTCACAATTGCAAACGCTTACGCAATATTTATGGTTATGAAGTTTTAATCGGACACAGAGAAAGATAGGGGCTTATAGTTTTGCCTCCCAACCTTTTACCTCAAGGGTAATGTCAACAATAATAGTTTATGAAAACCCACATCCAAGTGGATAGATATATCAGGATCTTTCCAACACATAGTGCTTGCCAAAGGATAAAGTGTAAAAAGGAAAGGTGAAGATCATCATGACTCTTGTATAAGGTAAACGACAAAAATAAAAGATAGGCCCTTCGCAGAGGGAAGCAGAGGTTGTCATGCACTTTTATGGTTGGATGCACAAAATCTTAATGCAAAAGAACGTCACTTTATATTGCCACTTGTGATAGGGACCTTTATTATGAAGTCTGTCGCTTTTATTTCTTCCATATCACAAGCTCGTATAAAGCTTATTTTCCCCACACTAATAGGTCATACATATTTAGAGAGCAATTTTTATTGCTTGCAACAATGACAACTTACTTGAAGGATCTTACTCAATCCATAGGCAGATATGGTGGACTCTCATGGCAAAACCAGGTTTAAGGATGTTTGGAAGCACAAGTAATATATCTACTTGGTGCAAAGAATTTGGCTAGCATGAGGGTGAAAGGCAAGCTCAACATGTTGGATGATCCATGAAAATATAATTTATTTTGGATATAAGAAAACATAACGCATTACGTTGTCTTCCTTGTCCAACATCAACTTTTTAGCATGTCATATTTTAATGAGTGCTCACAATCATAAAAGATGTCCAAGATAGTATATTTATATGTGAAAACCTCTCTTTCTTTATTACTTCCTATTAATTGCAGCGATGGCCAAAACTATGTTTGTCAACTCTCAACAACTTTTATTCATCATACTCTTTATATGTGAAGTCATTATTCTCCATAAGATCAATATGATCTTTTTATTTCTTTTTATTCTTTATTCTTCTTTTATTCCCTCAAGATCATAACAAGATAGCAAAGCCCTCGACTCAAAACTAATATTTATTATATATAGCTCATGGACTCGATTACATAGATAGGGATCAACACAAAACTCAAAGCTAGATCAAACTAACACTTTATTCTACTACATCAAGATATAACCAAAAGGATCGAACTAAGAAAAAGGTAAAGATAGAAGTGTGATGGTGATACGATACCGGGGCACCTCCCCCAAGCTTGGCAGAGCCAAGGGGAGTGCCCATACCCATGTGTTTATTTCTCTTTCTTCGGAGGTGGTGATGATGGAGTTGTTGATGATGTAGGCTTCTTCCTTAGTTTGCGCTTGAGGATAGAATTTTGCTCCCTTAGGTCATCGATCTCCTGCTCAAGGCTTAATATCTTTTTGCATAGTTCCTGTTTGTTCTCCTGCAAGAGACGAAAAGGGATAAACTTGATCTTAGGTTTCTTTACTCTATCAGGGAGGCTTGACTTTTTAAACTCCATGTGCATGTCCCCAGGTTGAGGTAATGGGACTTCATATTCATCTGAGTTCGTCTTGACGGAGTCGGTACCTTCGTGCATATCAATCAAAGTATCCCAAATTTCCTTTGCATTCTCAAGACGGCTAATTTTGCTGAATTCCTCGGGGCACAAGCCATTGAATAGGATATCACAAGCTTGAGCGTTGTATTGCAGCATCTTCAATTCTTCCGCGCTAGCTTCACGGTTTGGCTCTCTCCCATCAAAGAATTCACCTTGCAAGCCAATACACACAATAGCCCAAACGGCGGGGTTATGTCCAAGAATATGCATTTTCATCTTATGCTTCCAACTAGCAAAATTAGTACCATCAAAGTAAGGACCTCTACGGTGATAATTTCCCTCGCTAGACGCCATACTCTCCTAGATTGTGAAATCAAGGCTATGACCACCAAAAGCTATGGAAATCAAAGCAAATGGAGACCAAAGCTCTGATACCACTTGTAGGACCTTGAAGTATGTCTAGAGGGGGGTGATTAGACTACTTGACCAATTAAAAACTTAACCTTTTCCCAATTTTAGAGTTTGGCAGATTTTAGTTATCTTAGGACAAGTCAAGCAATCATCACACAATTCAAGCAAGCATGCAAAGAGTATATGAGTAGCGGAAATTAAAGCATGCAACTTGCAAGAATGTAAAGGGAAGGGTTTGGAGGATTCAAATGCAATTGGAGACACGGATGTTTTTGGCGTGGTTCCGATAGGTGGTGCTATCGTACATCCACGTTGATGGAGACTTCAACCCACGAAGGGTAACGGTTGCGCGAGTCCATGGAGGGCTCCACCCACGAAGGGCCCACGAAGAAGCAACCTTGTCTATCCCACCATGGCCGTCGCCCATGAAGGACTTGCCTCACTAGCGGTAGATCTTCACGAAGTAGGCGATCTCCTTGCCCTTACAAACTCCTTGGTTCAACTCCACAATTTTGTCGGAGGCTCCCAAGTGACACCTAGCCAATCTAGGAGACACCACTCTCCAAGAAGTAACAAATGGTGCGTTGATGATGAACTCCTTGCTCTTGTGCTTCAAATGATAGTATCCCCAACACTCAACTCTCTCTCATGGGATTTGGATCTGGTGGAAAGAAGAGTGGGAAGCAACTTGGGGAAGGCTAGAGATCAAGATTCATATGGTAGGAATGGAATATCTTGGCCTCAACACATGAGTAGGTGGTTCTCTCTCAGAAATGGTAAGTTGGAAGTGTAGGTTTGTTCTGATGGCTCTCTCCATGAATGAAGAGGAGGTGGAGGGGTATATATAGCCTCCACACAAAATCTAACCGTTACACACAATTTACCAAACTCGGTGGGACCGATTCAACAGACTCGGTCGGACCAATTTAGTAAACCTAGTGACCGTTAGGATTTTCGGTGAGACCGACATGCAACTTGGTAGGACCGATATGGTTAGGGTTAGGGCATAACGTAATCTCCGTGAGACCGATTACACAAACTCAGTGAGACCGATTTTGGTAATAAGCTTTCCAGAGAGTTGGTCAGGTAAACTCGGTGGGACCGATTCGCTCATTTCGGTGAGACCAAAATGTTATGAAAGGGAAACAGGGAGTTTACATTGCAATCTCGGTGGGACCGATCGCTCACTTCGGTTAGACCGAAACGTTACGAAGGGAAACAGAGAGATTACAATCCGATCTCGGTGAGACCGAGATCCCTATCGGTGAGACCGATTTGCCTAGGGTTTGTGGCAGTGGCTATGACATTTGAACTCGGTGGCGCCGGATAGAAAGAATCGGTGGGACCGATTTTGACTTTGGGTTTAGGTCATATGTGGATGTGAGAAAGTAGTTGAGGGTATTTGGAGCATATCACTAAGCACTTGAAGCAAGAGGCTCATTAAGCAACACCTCATCCCTCCTTGATAGTATTGGCTTTTCCTATAGACTCAATGTGATCTTGGATCACTAAAATGTAAAATGAAGAGTCTTGAGCTTTTGAGCTTGAGCCAATCCTTTGTCCTTAGTATTTTGAGGGATCCACTTTCATCATCCATGCCATGCCATTCATTGAGCTTTCCTGAAATAATAGTCTTGGAATAGCATTAGCTCAATGAGCTATATGTTGTTATGAATTACCAAAACCACCTAGGGATAGTTGCACTTTCAGTTGCCAACACCAAGAAGCTCCAATTCCAGTACTTGATGGAGACCTTCACCGATCCTGCCACTCATATTGCAGATGGTATCGACCTTGACAGCTTCGTCGAGCCAGCAAGCCCTACTCCTACCGAGAGAACAAACTTAATGCCTCACCTTTATTTGCCTCAGAATGCTGAGTGATTTTGTAACCATTAAACTCTTTCAGGCCTGATGCCTGAGTACTTCTGTTCGTGGTTCTGAACTTTACTGGATTTATCTGAACTTGGTTTTTCCTTGAATATGGTCGCTTTGTCTTCACCACTTTTAGATCTTTGAACTCTGAGTAGAGCTTGATTTCTCACTCGGAATAGACGTTGTACTTGTGATGCAACTCCGACGACGTGCTCGATTAGCACCTCGTCGTCCTTGCAGATCAGGATGGAGCGGACGTTGTACTTGTGATGCAGCTCCGACGACGTGCTCAACTGGCACCTTATCGTCCTTGCGGATCAGGATGGAGCATTCGTTGTACTTGTTATGCAGCTCCGACGATGTGCTCGACTGGCACCTCATCGTCCTTGCGGACCAGGATGGAGCGGTCGTTGTACTTGTGACGCAACTCAGAGGATCTTTGTAACTTAGGTGAGTACGGGGTCGCAGCTAAGCCCCCGAGTGGGAGGATTGCTCTCCACTCCACTACAAAAAAAAGACACATCCGTGACATTTTGGGGCGAATGAATTTTTTTCTGTCATACTTATGACACTTCTATGACGATAATTATGAAAAAACCCGGTATCATCATAGATGTGGTGGGCTCCTACTTCTATGACAAAAAATCATGACAGAAGATGGGCTTTTTGTCCTGGGCGGGCTGGATACGCAGCTGCATGACATTCTTTGGGCCGTCCATGACGGAAAAAACTGTAATAGAAGCAAGGGCGAGGAAAATTTCGGCGAGTTCCCGGTTACGGTGGGTGGTCGGGGGCCGAGCGATGCGCGTTTCTCTCGTACACGTACGCACGTGTGTGCGAGGCATTGGCTCGAACTGAACCCGAGCGATTACACTGCAGGCTACGCGTTACTAAACCCGAGCGATCGATCGATGGCTGTTAACTGAACCCGATCGAGCGATTCCTTCGCTACTGCTGCTAACTGAAGCCGATCGATGTTGCCTCTGGATGAAGAGTGAGCGTTGCGGGGGAGGGGGGGTTGGATGAACAGTGAGCGGTGGGGGTGGATGAACAGGACCCCGTGGCGTTGCCTCTGGATGAACAGGACCCCGATCGATTGAGCCGGTTGGGGCTGGATGAATAGGACCCCGTGGAGGGGTGGATGAATAGTAGACGGTGGAGGGGTGGATGAACAGTAGCCCGTGGAGGGGTGGTTGAACATGAGCTCGTGGAGAGGGGTGGTTGAACAGTAGCCGGTGGAGTAGTGCGTGGTGGAGGCTGGATGAACAGGAGCCCGTGGATGAACAGTCGCAGGTGGAGGCTGGAGGAGGTCGACGGTGGATGAACAGTAGCCCCTGGAGGCTGGAGGAGGTCGACGGTGGAGATGAACAATATCCCATGGAGTCCCGTTTTGCGGTATGCCACACCCCTCCCGATGAACATGACCCCCGTTTCGACCGTAGCGCTCCAACACAAGTTTGTTTTGTCCGTTTTGCGGTACGCCACACCCCTCCCAATCAACAGGACCCTGTTTTGACTGTAGGAGGTCCAACACAAGTCCGTTTCCTCTGTTTTGAGGCATGCCAGACCCCTCCTTATGAATAGGATCCCGTTTTGAACGTGGCCGGTCGAACACAAGGCCGTTTCCTCCGTTCCGCAGTACGCCAGGCCTCGTTTCCATCACCTGTTCTGTCCAAGCCATCCCGATGAACATGGCGACGCGTTCCGTTCTGACCCAGCCGGTTGGATCCCCATGAACACGAGGACGGCACTATTTCTCCGTTCCGACCCAGCCATGTACACGAGCCCTGGCCATACGTATGCGCGAGTAGGCGTTCGAGACCCCGCCCGTATGTACGTACGTGGCCGTATTTTCTTTCTTGCACACTAGCCGTTGTACGTACGCGTACATGCTACGTGCGCGCCTCTACTACGACACGTGCACGCCTCTACTACGACACGTGTCTTCCTCTACATCCACCAGTATGTACGTACACATTCGCGACCAGAATGACAATGCTACGTACGCTTCAACCAGGTGGGTCCCGACTGTCAGGCAGTTCCTTGCGTGTGCAGATGTAGCTGGTGGGTCCCAGCAGTCAGGGGGGCGAATCGTTTTTTTGCCCGGACGCACTTCCTTGCGTGCGAAGATGTAGCTGGTGGGTCCCAGCAGTCAGGGGGGAAACGTTTTTTTCGTGATATACGGTGGCCCATCCGGTGGGTCCCTGCTGTCAGGTGGAGGAATAATTATTTTGCGTGTAATAAGGAGGCACTTCCTTGCGGCCACCGTGGACCCAGCTGTCAGCCTCTCCACGTACAGTACTCCGATGGAAGTCGTTCCTTGACCATGTTGACCATGCCGCGCGGAGAGCACCAGGGTGGTGGACGATGATGAGGCCTAGGAAGGGGATGACGCAGAGTCGGGAAGACATGACAGTGGAAGCCCGCGTGGAGAGGAGTACGAGGGTTCACCAGTTCGGTTGCGGTGTGAGGCTGCCGTCGCCGCAGGGCCTGGCCAGCGGTGGGAATAGTAGGGGGCGGTAAGGCCTCCGCGGAAGCACAGCCAGCCACAGGAGGCAGGAGCATGCGGCACGACCGGAGCTGCTTTGGGCGGCTGCAGCAACAAGACCAGAGGTTGAAGAAGCACTACGGCCGTTGGATGGACATCGTAGGGTCACTGGAGCTAGAATCGTTCATATTGACTAAGTTGACAAAGCACTCCGTCCCTGTCAACTTAGTAGGCCCACAAGTCAGCCTCCCACCAAGGTGGGTCCCAGCTAGCAGGGGGAGTATTCATTTTTTTGTGCGTAATAAGGAGGCACTTCCGGTGGGTCCGAGCAGACAGCGGGGGGAACATTTTTTCGTGAAATATGGTGGGTCCACAAGTCAGCCACCAAATCTGCCGGGTCCCAGCTGTCATCGGAAGGAATAGTTTTTTTGCATAACAAGGAGACACTTCCTTTCATGCAAAGATACAGCTGGTGGGTCCCAGTTGTCAGGGGAAGGAAACAACTTAATAAGGAGGAACTTTCCTTGCGTGCGACCATGGATCTCATGGGTCCCAGCCGTCAGGCTCTCATGTACAGTCCTCTTCCGATGACTCTCATTTGTTGACCATGAAGCGCCAAGCGTAGCGAGGCGGTGGACGACGGTGAGGCCCTAGACATGAACGACCCAGAGATGGGGAAGACGCGGCAGTGGAGTCGCAGACGGAGAGGAGTGGGAAACTTGACTGGTTCAGGTGTGGGGTGGGCCTACAATCGCAAGAGAATAACAGGAGGTGCTGAGTGGAGGGATGGCCTGGCCGTCGGCGGGGTAGCGTTTTGCTTCGAGGCGCGCAAAACAACACTGCTGGACGCTGGAGGTTGGAGGTTGGAGCAGGCGGTCCCGGCAGCGCTGGGGGAAGAAGACGAGAGATTGAAGAAGAATGCTGGCCGTTGGATGTAAATCCAACGCCTTGCTTAGGCTTCGACCTATTGGCCCACATGTCAGCCAGTCCATTTGTTTCTTAGTCCATTTGGTGGGCTGGGTGAAACAATGATGTAGCATCTATGTAGCCCGTTTATATATATGGTAGAATTTAAAGCCCATTTGCATTTTTCTCGAAATCCGTGACTTGCTGGTCTGGGTGACAATATCATGTTGGGCTGGACAGAGAAATGTTATAAAAACATAAACACATGATTGCACATCTATTACTGCATTGGTCAGTAAAATCTTTGCAAGCTTATGTACGCAATCACTAGGAGTTAACTTGCCAAGTTATATATAAACAATTATTATTATTATTTTGTAAGAACTTTCCATTTACGAAATAAAATATCATTTTAATTCGATACGTTAATAGGACGTGGGGTATTACTATTTTTTAGGCTAGACGTGGGACAGTTGAGTTGGTTCTAGGGAAATGTACTGAGAGAAAACTCAGTTTACATCAAAAAAAGAAAGATGAAGAAAATTCGGATATAGGATTAATCAAAACAAAAAATAAAGGAAGTGGGAAGGTCTATAAAATGGTTGGACGAACGACAGGTTTAATGGAACCTTACATTACATATATATATATATACATACATATATATATATATAATAAGATATATATATATATATATATTATTGAAGGGAAAACATAGGTTCAATTTTGCATTCTTATAGAAAACAAGAACTGAGCTGTGCGTCGTCTTGAAAAAACAAACATAACTTGGGCTGTTGATGTTATAG
The DNA here is from genome assembly GCF_002162155.2 of Triticum dicoccoides. Taxonomy (NCBI): domain Eukaryota; kingdom Viridiplantae; phylum Streptophyta; class Magnoliopsida; order Poales; family Poaceae; genus Triticum; species Triticum dicoccoides. The sequence goes on from NC_041387.1 coordinate 125,611,046, forward strand.
ACAAGCTAGGTTGGGAGGCCCAGAGGCCGCTGGATCCAAAAAATGTTGAAACATGTCGTGGGCTGCCCATGCTAAAAAAATGAGACCAACCCAAGGACTTGAACTCGGGTGGGCTGGCAGCAACCTCAAGCTGCCCAGCCAACGGGTCGACGACCCGTCCTCATGGGCTGCCCATGTTAAACAACAAAACCTAGGCCATGGACCTGGTGGACCCTGGACTGTCAGCCTCTCGACGAATAGTTGTCTCCCGATTCCTCTTATTTTTCTGACCATGTTGGGAACGACAGACGGCGGCGCCACGGCGACAACACCAAGGTGGAGGACGACATCGAGACCGTGGACCAAACGAACCGGAGCGGGGGAAGACGTAGGCGGAGGGGAGTACGAGGGTTGACTTGTTCGGATGCTGGGTGGCCGATGGAGCTCCTTGGTATCGTTGTCTTCTTTCATGTTGGCGTAGTAGGGGTTGATGATGGTCTCGGCGAGGTCAACCACGGAGTCCTTCTCCTGCCCGTTGCCGATGATCTTGTATTGCTTCTGGATGTCGACAAGCTTGCTGCACCAGATGGCCGAATCGTCGCGTTCTTCCTTCTCTCCACCGTAGCGAAGGTGCAATCGGCGCTGCCGATGAAACGGGCGAATGCTCTAGAACCTCTGATGGCCCTACAGCAGTGGTAGACGAGAACCTCGTCTCGCATCCATACCTGGCGACCGCGATCTGCTGGTCCATGTCAGGAGAAGAATGGATGGGCACAAGGTCTAGTCCCGCGACCTTGTGCTTTCTCGTCCTGTAGGTACTGCTTGAACTCGGCGAGGCAGAGCTTCACCGAGTCCGGATGGTTGGTGTACATCACATTCAACTTGGTGCCGCCATGGGACTGAACAGAGAACTCAAAGGTGAACTCCTTGCTGAAGTCCATATCCAGCAGGCTCACCCCTCGGATCGCCATTGGAGTCTCTTCAAGTGAACGAGTGAGTAGGCGGCAGCATCAGTTAGTTTTTCAGCTCTTGGGGAACTAGATTCAACAGTAAACTGAGTATGTACAAGCAACAACAGTTACGACCCCTCCCTCACCCACTGCATGCCCTACAGAATATGCACCCTTGGCGCATTCAAATGCCTCCATTAAGAAACCAATTCCGGCCACACACGTTGGTTCACGAGCGAGTCTGTATTGGTACTGTAATAACAAGTGTTAGTCGTCAGTTTACTTAAATTTAATTAGCTTTAATTAAAATGTATTCTTAAAACAAGCAATGCACTGGCTCGTTCTATCAGTGCCACAGGATCAACATGCACAACAATTAGAATTATTATTCTCAGGACGCACATGATCAGCACATTGGCCACACTTTCACACAGAACATACTACCAAGTTTGAACAGTTTGTTATGGTTGCTGTCCTCTGCATCATCATGTCGTGTTTCCCAGCTTGCAAGATTCAGAACCAACAAATAAGATTCAAATAATAAGTACAACAAAGATGCCTACACATCTCATTGATTCCCAGCTTCCAAGATTCAGAACCAACAAATAAGATTCAAATAATAAGTACAACAAAGATGCCTACACATCTCATTGATTCCCAGCTTGCAAGATTCAGAACCATCCCATTAGAACCTTTTGATAAAGTGAATATCGGGATTAAATCCATCTTGGCTAGCCATGCCATACAACCCAAGAACTTGGCGAATGCTTTTGAGCATCACAACATCTGTAGTAGAGTATTCATGTTTGCATAGATAAGAAAGAGCATGGGTTTAGGACTCTAGTAGTCGTAGAGATGGTTGTACAAACATTGGCCTTTTCTTTTGGCCACCAATTCTATCTATGTTCCTGATGCGTCAATCACTGACGCATCCCTTGAAATTACTATAATAGTGGCACTAGTTGAAGCAAACTTTATTTCCAAAACGAGAAAAGATTGCGATAGAATAGCTTTATTTAAAAAAACAATGTTGGCACAGCATGACAAAGCACAATCATGTTGATAAAGGACAGTACTGACCGGTGTGAGGGGCCCTATGCCGCCACGACTCGATCTGGTGAACTTGCAACCCCACTCGGATGAGGTCAACCTCCAGCTCCATGATTCAATTCATGCACCTTTTTCTGCAGTTCACCTGAAATGAAGCAAAGATTGCATCATTCAGCTAGCAAGAAGTACTTGGTCTCGTGAGCTGGCAGGTTCTTCTTTAGTAGTTGCACTAAAATTGAGCAACATTAAGGTTAGCTATCCTGCTCATGTAAGGCGCAACTATAATTTGCTTATCCTTTTGTGCAGTTCCACTAAAATAAAGTGCCATTGTGGTGATAGTGACGACTCATCTTGCAAAGTCTAATAAAATGTTGCACGAGATTACCAACAGAATTTGACGGAGATTTTGGGAACTCTAGTCAGCATTTTGTGCAGTTCCACCAAAATTGAGAGATGTTGCCCACGTGACATTTTAGTTGAACTGCACAGGACACTCATTCCAAAAAAAGTGTTTTGTGCAGTTCACCAAAAGGTCACAATAGCAACAAGGTCAAGTGGATATCCCTATCTGCACAAAAAGATAGAAAGTAAACAGTTGTTGGTCAATAAGAATATACGAAACATACATGAAATGAAAAGAAGCATCTTAATTATGTTCATGGCAATCACGCAAGGACAGTAGAAATTTTAAAACGTCAGTAATACTTCATGTTACTGGAAGCATTACAATCAACTATGACATTTGTCAAATATGGGATTACTTTAATTGTATTGCTTGTTTGCCAGATACAGTAAATCAATAGCAGCTAAAGAGTTGGTTTAAGGGCATGGGACCATGGGGACACCAGGTCACTCAGCAGCGTAAAGAAGCAACTTACTTATCATACTTGGGAAAACAGTAGGAGTACCATTTTTTAACACAGTTTAATTGCATCATATCACTGGAGGCATTAGATTAACAATAACACTGGTTAGACATGTCCTTAAGGTAACAGTGTGATCGCTTCATTTTACATGTGCCCTTACATTAACAATAGCAAAAGGTTGGTATAAGGACATGCGACAGTGGACGCATCAGCACAATGTACCTACAAAGAAGCATAAAGTGGTGATACCGAGTTTGTTCATGCTTTGTGAGGGCAGCAAATCTAATCCTGGAGAACTTTTACTATGTGAGGGAAGAAAATCTAATCCTGGAGAACTTTTACTATGTGAGGGGAGCAAATCTAATCCTGGAGACCTTTTACTATGTGAGAGCAGCAAATCTAATCCTGGAGACCTTTTACTATGTGAGGGCAGCAAATCTAATCCTGGACATACTCTGTTGACTTGTCCACCAGCCACCACTTTCTGTCCATTTTTCAACCAATAATAGATCTGTTCCTTATCCAATTTGTACTGTGTTTTCCCATTATTTCCATTTTTAACCAAGAGACTGGTTGGGTACCCGGTCTCTACTACTTTCCTCCTGTTATTTCCTCTTTGAATCAAGTCCTAGATTCATGCTACGACTTTCCCCCTTTCTTTGTTGTTTGAATCAAGTCCTATATTCGAATGCATGAAGTAGCTTTACCTCTAATAATACTAAAAATTTAGGTGGATTTGGAAGAGCTGATGGAAGTACAAAAAGATGCACATGCAGACACGTTGGGAGCTGGGGCAGTAGAGCAAGGCCGCTTTCGAAGAACTTGTACCTGAGGTTCGTCGGGATGCCGGCGGCGGCCGATCCGATCTGCGCACAATACGTCAGGGAGGAAGAAGGGTCGGAGCACCTCCCGAGCCGGTGATGTGTCGGAGAGAACGGCACGAGCAGAGGATCGGGCCCTGCCGGCAGCTGTGGGTTTCCTCCCTCGGCAGTGATGACCGCGTAAATGATGCACCTTTTAGTCCTCTACACACACCGGCCGAAGGGATCCGGCCGGATCTTTGACCAGCGATGAGCAGAGAGAAAATGTCGCTACCGCTGTCTTGTTTAGATATGGAGAGGATGAGAGAATGAAGAGAGCAACCCTAGTAAAGCAAGCGCTCAGGCCCCTACGTACATATATAGTGGAGTGATTATCTTTTTCTCTCCACAACAAGCATTTCAATTTGTGTACGTGGCATTAAAGAAAAGAAACTCTCTATTTAAGGTGACTAATGTACGACTCCTACTTACTACTAGTAGTACTAGTATTGTTCACTTGTGCTCCCCGCCCCTCCATTCATTGAACAACCCCACGGGTGAAGAAACATACAATAAGTATTTATATAGAACGAACAAGCTCAAACTATTTTCGTGTAGTTAAAAGTTGAGGGTGGGGCTTTTCCCAGGCAGTACGCGCGGAAGTTTTTGGGTAGGCGGTTTGACAGAGAGGCGAGGAGGGTGAGCGAGTGGCGGATTCTCAAACATACTACTGGAAAGGTCGGGCTGTGTGATTTGACGGCATGTTACTGCTGGAAACACTTGTGATATGACCACTCACTATAGTCATGAATTACTGGTGCTCCGACCGGGGTGATGCCCCCTTCCGTTTCGCGCTCTAATCTGGTGCATGACACGTCGACACGGATGCTGGCTCTCCCACATGTCGGAGTAGTAAGAAGGTTCAAATAATGATGCGGTATATACTACTACTACTACTACTCAGGTCGGAGGAGTGCGAACCATGGCAGCCCAGTGAACCAGCAGTGCGAACCACGGTAGCCAGTGAACCAACAACAGAAAACAATGTGGTGATATGGCCATAAAAAACAATGTGCTATGGTCCACACTGTAGCATGTACAGTACCACCCTCTTTGTTTGGATCCCTGAGTTAGAGCTAGTTTGGGTTGAAATAGCCTCAAATTATCGAAACACGAGGGGTTAGTTTGAGCTAGTTTGCTCTAACCCATCTAAAAAAACTAGCCCGGTGGAGAGGTTCTAATTGGGTTAGTTATCCTCGGGGCCACTAAAAGAGAACTAAAAAATCTCCCCTGCCGGCACGAGATCTCCCCCCCCTCTAGCATGACTCCTCTCTGTTCCCCGTAGGGCCGCCCGCCCAAGCGCCGCTTGCCCTCTCTCTCCTCCTGCCGCCCTCTCCTTCCGGCCTCCGCCGCCCTACTCCGGCCGCCTTCTCCCTCTGGCCTTCGAAGGTCACCCCGCTCCCCATTCACCTGTCGTTTTTCTCCCTCTGACATGCGCGGCGGCGGCGCATCTACCAGGGAGGTCGCAAGAGGGGTGAGTTTGTTCGTTCCTTCTTTGTCTCACAGCCATATCATTGATCTTGCTCGCTCTAGCGCTAATTCTGATTTGGAAAAGCAGATCCTGATCAAACTTGGTATAGATTTGTGGTGCATGCATGGAATTGTTTGATGCTGCTTGAGGAGGTAACAAATCTTTCTAGAGGCCCAAAGATTTAGTTCACCTTTCTAGGTATTTCAGTTTCAAGCTTGCATTATTTCTAGAGGCCCAAAGATTCAGTTCACCTTTCTAGGTATTTCAGTTTCAGGCTTGCATTATTTCTAGAGGCCCAAAGATTCAGTTCACCTTTCTAGGTATTTTAGTTTCAGGCTTGCATTATTTCTAGAGGCCCAAAGATTAAGTTCCCAGTCGGCGGCAAGCGGCCCTGCTACCCATGCCGGTGTCGACCTCAACTCGCAAGGGCTAGTGTCGGAGGGGTTCCCAGGGCTTGGGCTCTACAGAGCCTTCTTCCAGAGCAACGATGGCGATCTCCTCCCTTGGTGCATGAGGGGCTCCGGGCTCTCTACCTATCATGAATGACTTCCGCGATGAGTTAGCTCATGCTTTGTTTCATGGAGTGTTTTTTTGTGAAGCTTGATTGACGACTTGTATGTTTAAGTGGGATATCTCATTTGTATGGACAAAGTAAAAATTATCATGTTCTGCATGCTTGATTTGTAAAGATGGTTCATTTATGTCAATTGTGAGCGAGAGGAGGCCACAGAAGAGCCGGCCACACCAAATCCGGCAGGAAATAGGGTCCAAAGTAGTCAAATGATTGAGAAAGAGCATTTATTGTTAATCTAACCCTGCCATCCATACACCTCTTTGGTTTAGAGTTAGTTTAGGGTTAGAATCTAACTCTAACCTGTAACTCAGTTGGAGTTCTCCTTGTCTCGGTTCATCGCCATCATACTTTCCCCATTCCTGTGTTTTCAGTATCCTACGAATCAAAGAGGCCCTTTTTTTGCGGGAAAAACCAAAGAGGCCTTTAGACTAGTTTAGGTCCGATCATTTTTTATAAACGTGTTATGTCCAAAATTTAATGAACGTGCTCCAGTTTCTATGAAAATAATCCGGTTTCATGTAGTAATTCATTCATTTATTTATTCTTCTACGGGGGGTTTGCATGTAATTCCTGAGGTCTGAAATGTAAAGTACCCCGGCATATGCTCCGAGTCGTGCATGCACTACGACCCAGATGCTCTATGTCCCACATGTCGGTGAATGGGAGCACGTGGAAATAGCCTAGGAGTACATATAGGAGGATAAATGCGTGAAAAATATGTATTGTGAAGCGTAGCTGCAGTTCAAAAAGGAGACCTAAAGTGATGACAACTATAGGTCGCACCTACCCAACTAGTGGTACTAGACATACGACTAATTTTTCCCTCAAAAAAAAGAGAGGCACAAGTGCTCAGTACTCCTATTCTATCAACACGAGTCCCATATGACAATAGCGTCCGTGCTACAGCTAGCTCTCCTCCCTCGTTTCTCTCTTCTAATTCTAAACTCGGCCGACGCCCGGTGGGCGGGGTGGGTTTTCTCAACTGCGGCTCCACCTCACAGTGAAAACGTTACGACTGAAATAAAAATGCCATATACTCCCTCCGTTCCTAAATGTAAGCCTTTTTAGATACTATTTCAAATGGAATACATCATACAAATGTATGTAGACATAGTTTAGAGTGTAGATTCACTCATTTTGCTCCGTATGTAGTAGTCACTTGCTGGAATCTTTAAAAAGACTTATATTTGGGAACGGAGGAAGTACTATACTAATAAAACATTAAGGCCATGAGGCGATGCAGTGCTGGTTACAGGGGGCAAGAAGAAGAGATGCATTCATCAACAACGTCCACCTCCTCGACTCTGGGCGCCGGCCCACTGAACGGCGCCTAAGTAGCAGCGGCTTTCGTGGCCAGGTCGACGTGCTTCTGAACAATGGCGTCCAAAGATTCCAGCCGCTGGAAGAAGGCCAACGTCTTTTTGTCCTCGCTTGCCTTGTAGTGGCCTATGTAGATGATTTCCTCATAGACGTGGATGTGCAGGTCGACGGTTTCTTGCATGGCGAGGCGCTGCGCGACGAGCGCGGCCTCGAGGTGCACATTCTTCGTCGCGACCTCCGGCACCTGCAGGGCCACCAGGGCTTGAAAGAGTTCGTCACCATGGAGGCCGATGAGGGTGGCAGGCAATGAGGAGCCTGTGCAAGCGGGCTGGAGCAGTACGACGAGGTCGTCCGCGCGCTTCTTGATGGCGGTGAACTTGCGGATGGAGTTGACCATCATGTCGTCCAGGCGAGAGGAGAAGCCGGCGTCAGCGAGGGATACGATGCCAGCGGTCGCCAACACCATCTGGAAATGCTGCGCGGTGCGGGGCCGCAGGCCGGCGCATTGGATGATTTGGCACAGCCGACTGCCACTCGCGTCCATCGCCTCCATAGGTGCTTGTGGCTTCTGGTCACTTGGTCTTGGATTGGAGTGAGCAGTGTTGCGCAAAGACTTGGGAGTAGATGTATTGGAGTGGCGGGGCGCCTTTATATGAGAGTCCAAACTCTGTTGCATTCACATCGTGCTGGCTCTATTTTGCTTCTCCAATTAATTCCCTCCGCATGTAATTGAGGATGCATCATTGACCATTCAATGTCTCGGGAACCGCTACCCTCTCCCTCCTTGGCATTCAAGCACCTATGGAGGTGACTGCCACTCGCGTCTATCGCATGTCAGGAGACGTTCCCGTCGACGACGAGGTGCCTATGGTTTCTTCGTAAATTTCAAGATGATAGTGCCGTGCGTGCGTTCATTCATAGGGGTGAGTGTATGCACGTGTATATGAGCGCTTGCATCTGTACTCTGTCAAAAAAACATAAATGCGTGTCAAAAAGAGACTAGTTAATATACTCAATATTGTGCACCTCGGAGAGGAAAACGATAGAATTACGTATTTATTTATGGTTCAGATTCACTTATTTTGCTCCAGATGTACTCCGTCTCGGTGTAGTCTAGTCACTTGTTGAAATCTCTAGAAGGGCAAATGCTCCTTTCTGGTTTACAGGGCTATAATAGCAAGTAGTTGTACGCACTAGTACAATAGTGGGCTCACATAGCAATTTTGTCTCATGCAAGAGCCTGGCTATATGCATGCTCCAATGTTCGCATCTGCCACGTTTGGGTTGCGCTTGGCTCTTCGCCTCTTTGAGAAGACGAACAATGATGTTACTACTACTGCTTCTACAGTGTCAAATCCACTGCTGCATGTCCGTCCACCGCGAGCGGGAGGGATAGCTTGTTGTAGAAGTACTATAAGCAAAAGCATGTCTTCGTTTGCGAGCGACCGCACGCATGGGCGAGGGAGAAGGCGTGTAGTAGTAAAATCAAGCTTCTCCTCATTGTACGAGTTGACGCAACACCCATCATAGCACTGGCCCCACATGCTTGCCTCTAAACTTGGCTGAAAGACCCGCAGTGTACAATATATTTGCTGCAACCTCTAACATTTACCCACCACAAATTAAAATATATATTCCTGTCTTGACCAGATGAGCGTGCAAACTACAATCACCAGGGCAATAGGTAGGGCCAGAAGACTATTTTAATTTTTTAAAAGAAACTTCAAGACGGCCACATAGCATGGAGCCGACCCCAACGATTTTAAGCTTACAGGGACGGTACATGCTATCCTAGACTACTCTACACATGAAACTGCCACACGAGCGTCCGGGCTACGCTTGGCTCTTTGCCTCTTCGGGAAGTCGAACAATGATGGAGTACTACTGCACTGGAGGAGTACTACAGTACGCTTCTGGCCATCTGACACCGATTGAACTGCTACATGCCCACCGCGTGCGGGAGGAAGAGCGTGTAGCGAAAGCTTCTCCTAGTCTTGCCAGCCACAACGCTCATGGGCGAGGGAGGGACGCTCCTGCCTTTGCGTGTATGACAGGTGGGCCCGACAGGTGGGTGGCCAACCTGTCATACAGCCAAAGGCAGGTGCAGTTAAGTCCACGAGGGAGAGGATAATCAAACTTCTCGTTAATGGGCGAGTTGATGCGACACATCAAAGGATTGCACTCAATATATTTCAATAATTTTCGTTTACCGATGCATTAATTACAACACATGCATGCATGCCGTGACTCTCCTTTTGATACTTGCATGTGTTGATTTAATGTACCTTGAAGTAGTATAAAGTATGTGACGGTAAAGCTTTGTAATGCCCCGGCCCAAGCAAGAGATGGTTGTGCACGAGGAGGGCGAGATCATGCAGACGGAACATGACCCGACGATGGAGCTCTCTAAGGTCTCGATGGACCTCACCGTGCTCCACTACCCCTTGTTCCTCCGCCCCTTGATGCCTCCAGTGTATGAGGTTCGAATACACCTCGTTCGTTCGACTGATTGAGCAAGGTGCAGGTTTCTTGATTGATGTGTTGTTCGATTGATTTCTGCAGTGCAAGGGAGGGCACATGGCCTGCGCGGACTGCCGCGTCGAGCGCCCCGGGAACCAGCGGCAGTGCCAGAAGTGCGAGCACGATGGTGGCTTTGACGTGTGGAACACGGCGGTGGATGCCGTCCTTTCGTCGGTGAGGGTGGAGTGCCCGCATGAAGGCTGTGGGCTCTATGTCACTTACCACAAGCTCGCTGATCACCAGAGCATGTGTCCGTTCGCGCCCTTCAAATGCCCCGTGCCCGTCTGCGGCTATGAAGGCCCGCCGCCGGCACTCTACCACCACATCAGCACCACGCATCCCATGCCTGTGCACAGGATTCAGTACGGCAAGGTGCTCCATCTGCAAGTGCCACTTTCGGAGCCACGGCTCTTGCTATTCGCGGAGGAGGATGGCCGCGCGTTTTTCTTGGTCGGCGGCATGCTCGACATCGGCGCGCCTATCGCCATGTCGGTCATCTGCATCAGAGAGGGGGCGTCCCCACTGCCGCACTACGTGGCCAAGCTGTGGGAAAACGGCCCGTCGGGGGAGCCCAAAGGCACGACCAACGCCGTCAAGGTGGAAATGGAGGTGACAAGCAGCAAGGATCCCGGTAACGTCGCCGTGCAGGAGCTGACCTTTTTCACAGTTCCGCACAAGCTGCTGACCGGGGCTAAGCTGGTGTCCCTCCACATTCAGATTGACAAGCTCACGTCCTAAATGTTTCTACAATGCCTTCTGTTTATCTTAGTAATATGCTAATATAGGGATTATCTCGGTCTACTTTAGCTTAAGAAATGGTGGGTTTTGGTGGCGATGCGGCAATTACTTCGACATTAGATCAGTAATTTCCAACAGTCGAATGGATATTTTGTGTCTGTTGGATATAAAGTTCCCTTGGGTAAGAAGTACTACTTGTCATCAAAATGGATAAAAGGAGATGTATGTAGACATATTTTAGTTCTAGATACGTCCCTTTTTATCCATTTTGATGACAAGCACTCCCTCCGTTCCACAATACATGCCTTCCATTTGTCAAAATATAGATGTATCTAGACATGTTTTAGTATATAGGTACATCCATGATAGAGCCAATCGGATGGTTGAGAGCACTACAATTTGTAGCTACAGATGCGTGTGTGACTCCCAGATGCAGAGGCCAGGGGTCATCATCCTCCTTTTCGAGAAAAAACAGACGCGTGTGTGAGAGGACAAGTGCGTGCGTGCACCTCTTGTCTTCCTGTATAACGTACTAAACTCAAAGTACAAGTTTTTGTGGGTGGCACGATGGTGCGTGCGAGAAGTCCCGAGAGATAGGTTTAATGCGTCTGAAAAAAGACTAGCCTATAGCTCTCCACGTGGCTATTCCTGTCGAACGCCCCATTAACCGTAAGATATGTATACGACGGTGCCAGTTATTGCATGTACACAGCAGTAGAAAAAGAACTACTCCCTCCGTCTAGGTGAGTAAGTCATCTTAGGTTGTGCACCGTGATCAAGAAGGATGGGAAAACGAGAAACTTAATGTTTATTTGTTAATTAATAGCATTACATGCAATGAACTAACCACTGCATGTTGTGTTTGATAGTGTCAAGTCATTAAAAGCATGCACACCCCACATCTCTTATTGGTTGATACATCAAGAAACAAAAAATGAGGTAGAAGTTAATGCACCGCGCCTAAGTGTTTTGGGATTATTTGGTTTTCGTAAGATGACTTACACACCTAGATGGAGGGAGTACCACGGCCGAGAACACGTGCCCACGCAATGCCATCCGGGAATAGTGCCACACTTCGAAACTAGATCCGTCAATAAATTTTGAGCTTGCGTCTCGTCACATTCCAAATTACTCCACGCTATATTGAATTGCAAACCTATTCACACCGATCACAACCTAAACGGTTTCCCACTTAGGAGCGTATTAGTACCACGCTATAGTGAATTGCAAACTTGTTCACACCGATCACAACCTAAACGGTTTCCCACTTAGGAGTGTATTAGTACTCGGTTATAAATACTAGTATGCCAAGATGACTGCACATTCCTCCTCAACTCCTCATCCACAAAAGCAAACAAGTCATTCAGCATCCTTCCCTTGCGTCTGCCATGGCTAGCGCGAGTTCTGGGTCGAGAGATTGCCACCAGGGAGAGGTGAGCATGGAAGCGGAAGCACGGGAGATGTCCCGCCTCGCTGCGAAAGCAGCCGACATGTCCCGCCACGCGGAAGTAGCAGCACAGAGGTTCTGTCGCGCCGCTGAAGCAGCACGGAGGTCCTGCCGCACCGTCGATGCTGCAGACTGGTCCGGCCGTGCCGCGGAAGCAGCAGAGATGTCCCGCCGCACCGGGAATGCAGCAGAGATGTCCCGCTGCGCCGCGGCGCCCTGGGAAAATTTCTCGCGGGCAGGCGACGACTGTTACAGGCGCATGCATGCGATCATCCATAGCCAGATGGATCAGATCTCCGGCTGGGCGAGGTTGTAGGACGACTTGAAAGCCTCGTTTGAACAGGCTACCGGCATCATCCAGCAACTAAGGGAGGGCAATGAGAGGCTCCGGGCCGAGCGCGACCTGCTGAGGGCGAAGATCGTCCGAAGTGCAGACCAGCAGGAGGAGACCAGTGCCTTGTTGAAGAGGACCGGCGTCATCGTCAAGAAACTTATGGACGAGAATGACATGCTCCGCATAGAGCGCCAAAGGCTGGTGGAGGAATCCGTGGATGTTCTCAAGAAGCATCTTGAGGACATGAAAGAGCAAATCGCCGCTCGCCGCGGAGACTAGTTCCCGCGGCTTGCAACAACGCATCAAGAAAGTAGAGATCAGGGAGCCAGCTCCTTGTCTTCCTTCTTCTTTTGCCCTTGTGTATTTCAGGCGTAGCCGCATTGTCGCTTTTTTAATTATCTTTCTAAATATGTAAGACAATTAATCGTCCTTGTATATTCATCAGTCTTGCTATAAGTCGCAGTAGATGCTATATAGGTCCGTCGGATCTTCCATCAAGATCTGTGCTTTCAGATTTTCTTTTTTCTCTCTTAAATCTCAGTCGAGTGAGACATAGCCATGCCATTAAACATAGGCTCGGGCGCCATTAATGGAGACCTTGGGAGAGAGGTGGACGACAGATGGAGGTCAAAGGGCTCTCCTCCCAATAAGCACGCGCAGGGGTCTGATCGCACGCCTCTCGTACTCAAATAGCTACCCTGCACGGCGCCTCCTAGCTAATAAAAAATGGGGATGCGTGGTGGCACGTAAATGGTAGTAAATAGAATGCCCACGGTTTCAATAATACTTGTGTTTCCGATTGTAACGTGACAACACTTGTTCCAAAATGACTTTGTTGATTGTTAATGTGTGCGCCTTCGCAAATCGGACTACAAAATTACCACAGCATGTTGGTGCCATGTCATGGCACCAAGCCAAGTTTCATTATTTTCATGCGTGTTTTGGATTTACAGGAATTAAAAAACTAAGTTTCTCAATGTTTCCAGCCCAGCCACGACGCCCAGAATTTTGAATTTCACTCCCATTTCTTGCATGGAACCTAGAAATTTACCCAAGGACACACATATGATTTTTCAACCAACTTTGGTGCACTGGAACATGTGCTTGTATTTCAAATTTGAATTATGCACACAAAGGTGAGATGTTCCCTCTCAGAACCACGAGCCTTCTTGAGAGAAGCTCCGATTTGCAAGAAGCTTATACCAAACGTTGTTCCTATTCGGCCAATTTGTTTTACCACGGCATGGTACTACCATGACATGACACCATGCCAAGTTTCATGATTTTAAAACCAAGTTTCTCAATGTTCTCGACCGAGCCATGATGCGCAGATGTTTGAATTTTATTCTCATTTTTTGCATGGGACCTAGAAATTCACCCAAGGACACAGATGTGATTTTCAACCAACTTTAGTGCACGGGAGGATGTGCTTGTAGTTCAAATTTGAATTATGCACATTAAATGACCAAAAACTCAATTAATGTGTAAAAAAGGCCAAACGAAGCCGGAATAATTCCAAAATTTAACAGGGCACTCATGTAGTTCTATGTTGCCTTTGTAAATAAACTCAAGGGGGACAGTGTATATCGTTTCGCACTCAAAGGTGGCACGTTTCCTCTCAGAACCACGGGCCTTCTTGAGAGAAGCTTCGGTTTGCAAGAAGCTTATACCAAAATCTGTTCCTATTCGGCCAAATTTTTTACCACAGCATGGTAGTACCATGACATGACACCCATGCCAAGTTTCATGATTTTCAGACGTGTTTTGGATTTACAAGAATTTTAAAACCAAGTTTCTCAATGTTCTCAGCCGAGTCACGATGCCCAGATGTTTGAATTTTATTCTCATGTCTTGCATGGGACCTAGAAATTCACCCGAGGACACATATGTGATTTTTCAACCAACTTTGGTGCACGAGAGCATGTGCTTGTAGTTCAAATTTGACTTATGCACATTAAATGACCAGAAACTCAATTAATGTATAAAAACGACAAACGAAACCGGAATAATTCCAAAATTTAATAGGGCACTCATGTTGTTCTATGTTGCCTTTGTTAAGAAACTCAAGGGGGGGGCAGCGTATATCGTTTCACACTCAAAGGTGGCACGTTCCCTCTTAGAACCACGAGCTTCCAAATCGGCCCAATTTTTTGCCACAACATGTTAGTGCCATGACATGACACCATGCCAAGTTTCATGATTTCCAGGCGAGTTTTGGATTTACATGAATTTAAAATCTAAGTTTCTCAATGTTCTCGGCTGAGTCATGACGCCCAGATGTTTGAATTTCATTCTCATTTCTTCCATGGGACCTATAAATTCAACCAAGGACACACATGTGATTTTTCAACCAACTTTGGTGCACCGGAGCATGTGCAACCAAGGACCTATAAAAAAGTCTAGAAACTCAATTAATGTATAAAAAGGCCAAACGAACCCGAAATAATTCCCAAATTTAACAGAGCACTCATATAGTTCTATGTTGCCTCTGTAAAGAAAATCAGGGGGGAGGCACCGTATATCGTTTCGCACACAAAGGTGACATGTTTCCTCTCGGAACCACGAGGCTTGTTGAGAGAATCTCTGGTTTTGCGAGAAGCTTATACCAAAACTTTTCCCAATTCAGCCAAAAATTATACATATGAAAACAGGGTTTAGATTATCCCGAATATCTCGCTACCTAGACCAATAATGTACTATGATTTGAATTCAACATAAAATGGATACAAATATTTGAATTGGAGAGCGTATGGTACATGTAGTTCATAGTGAAATATGATTACTGCTATATGCATGTTTTTTGTTATCAAGATAATATTTAAATTATTGTATAACTTGACAAAAATCGTATTCAAATAAGGCAAATTGATTCAAATTTAGTCCATATGGTAGACGACAATATATATGTTCACATGATGGAGTAAAATGTTCATATATGATGGAAGATCAAAATGTACGACTACATCAATTATAAACCGCAAGGTCACCTAACAATATATTCGAATTCAACATAACGTGGATTCAAAAATTGAAATTCGAGATCGTGGCATCTATAATCATATAAAAAGGGACATTACTCTTTCTTTTGGTGGGAATTGATTTGTTTTTTGTTGTTGTTGAGGGAAGTGCGAATCGATTTGGTACTGTGCAGGGTAATCTTGTTCTCCCGATTTTTTTTACATTTTTCTTGTAGTTTTCTCAATGGCATCTATAGCAATATAGTAAAAGGGGACATGACTCTCTTGTGTCTTGTATGAATTGTTTTCTTTACACGTTAAGTTCGTTCTACCGAATAAGGAATCCGCACCTTGTTATCCCAAAATTTTCAAGCTTGGGTATCTTTTGTCTCACTTGCTTTGAAACTCCCACCTCTTCAACCCGCGCCGCACCTTGTTATCCCGAAATTTGGACGCGCGCGAAAACTCCCTCCTCATCCGAAATCGGTCCCGCAGCCCAGACACGCGAAATCCTCCTTCTACCCCTCAGCCGGAAATGAAGCTCCAGGCCGCGGTGTCAAAACCGGTGGGGTTATGCTGGTAACTTACCCTACATTTCGGACAAGCACGTCCCTAATCTTGGCTCCCCCTTCACCCCCCATTCGTACACCAAGGCCGCCAAAACCGGCGAAACCCCACGCTCCTCCGTCGGCCTCCCAACCGCCGCCCAGCCGGAGACTCTTCCCCGACTACGTCGTCCACCACAACATCTCGTCGTCCCTCATCCACCGCACCGGATGAGGACCCGTCGTCGATCTCGTCGTCCCTCCGGATCAGCCGCCCCATCCTCCACCTCCAAGGAGCTGCCCCAATGTTCGCCTCATCTATCGCGCCACCTCAATCCCCACAGCGTCGTCTTGACCTGCCCCACCGGAACCGCAGCACCCTCACCAATTCCTCCGATGAAGCCGAGGCCAACTCAGCGCCACCAAGGAGGTTCTGCACTCACTGCTGCATTTTATCTTTTATTCGATCTCACGGGGCTGCCGGTGCTCGATACCGAGCAGACATGGCGGGTCTCCATCAACGGCACCATCGCCGGCCACATCATCCATGGCGTCTCTCCCCCATGTCATTGCTTCCTCTGCGACGACTTCCACAACGGCACTAGCTGCAGCTGCTCCGGCTCTCGCTCGCACTGCGGCTTTGTTCTTGCTGTCGGTCGCGCTACTGCACTGCTCTTGCTTTCATTCGTGCTGCTACTCTGCTCTTGCTCTCGCTTGCGCTGCTACTGCTGCACGACCTCTGGCAGCTACAGTAGTTGCTGCTTTAGCACTCACTCACGGTGCTACTGCACGACTTGCTCTCTGCTAGTGCGTTCCCTGCTCGAGCGTTTGCTGATTTAGATCACCGCTTCTCTACTACTAGTGCTCGAACGCCCTAAACATCTATTGCAATGCTCTGCTACTAGTTCAATCAGTTTCGACAGTAAAATTCAGTTTCGACTATAAAGTTCATTTTCTTCAGTTAAGTTCAGACTGAACAGTACTTACAGCATCTGTCGGAGCGGCCATGGCACGGCTGATGCATTTTACATCTAGCACTTTTTGGTGATGTATTTTACATCATCTATTGCAGATGATATTAGGTTCCCACTTCAGATTAACATTGTCTGTCTTGTCCTGCTTCAGCCTCGCCGCCATACACCTCACCAGAGCTGCTCCAACGACGGAACCGTCCATCATAGCGAAGCAGTACCCTCGGTGCCGTTTCCAGAGGCCTCGGATCTTCTTCCCCACCTCCAACAGTCACACCAGCATCACCATCCTCCACGTCCAACCCAATGATGCTGAGGTCCACAAGGCTATGCCAAAGAGGTTGTACACTCGTCGCATCACTTTGTTACTCTGCATTCATGTCGATCCCTTAGGGATCCTTTGCTATGGAACTACTATTCGTGCATTTGGTTAGAAGGAGTGGGGCAAAGCAAAATTGGAGGATTTTTTTCCTTTGGTGTCTCTTTTGAAGAAAAAACGTAAGAATTTTATTCACTTGGATGTCCTTTTCAAATTAATACGCATAATTGCATTACTGGCATAATAAGATTCTTATTTTTTTATTTTCACGTGGTTTGACTTTAATTTGACCACGTTTCTCCATTCCCGTGTTCTTCCAATTCATGTGAACCAAACACCCAAGTTGACTGAAATCCTATGTTTCCAAATGCTCTGTTTTGCACGTGCATTCCTATCCTATTCCTGTGTTTTTCCTATCCCTGCGTTTATGGAATCCTCCAATTCTATGGAGCCCTTACAGATTTACTTCATTTTCAGATAGGCGTCAAAGAAAACTCTCTGTGTTATGTCCTGCTCCTGCCGTGCTGTCATCCACCCCACTTGAGGTGCACCATCGACAGAAGCGTTCACTGCAGCAGAGATCCCCCTGCAGACCTTCTTTCGCCGCCTCAAATCATCTTCCCCGTTGCCGGCAGCCACACCAACTGCATTACCATCATCGACTGAGCAGATGAACCTAAGGACTATACTGTTCCGGAAGAGAGGTCACAGTCTTTCGTGTTTGCTTACATTATACACCGGTTATTATTACCTGCTACTTTATCATTCAAACTTGAGTTTTAAAATGCCCATGGGTCTCATATCGAGCTAGCAACGAATAGCATCTGTCTAGTATCTGGTTCATCTGGGGTCTTCTATGTGGTTCATGTTGGGTGGGTGATAACCCACAAGTGTAGGGGATCACAACAGCTTTCGAGGGTAAAGTATTCAACTCAAATTTATTGATTCGACTAAAGGGGAGCCAAAGAATATTCCCGAGTATTAGCAGTTGAGTTGTCAATTCAACCACACCTGGATAACTTAGTATCTGCAGCAAAGTATTTAGTAGCAAAATAGTATGATAATAAAGGTAACGGTAGCAAAAGTAAAGATAATTGATTTTGGGTTTTTGTAGTAGTTGTAACAGTAGCAACGGAAAAGTAAATAAAGCGAAGAACAATATGTGAAAAGCTCATAGGCAACGGATCAGTGATGGATAATTATGCCGGATGTGTTTCCTCATGCAATAGTTATAACATAGGGTGACACAGAACTAGCTCCAGTTCATCAATGTAATGTAGGCATGTATTCCGTAAATAGTCATACGTGCTTATGGAAAAGAACTTGCATGACATCTTTTGTCCTACCCTCCCGTGGCAGCGGGGTCCTAGCGGAAACTAAGGGATATTAAGGCCTCCTTTTAATAGAGAACTGGAACAAAGCATTAGCACATAGTGAATACATGAACTCCTCAAACTACGGTCATCACTGAGAAGTATCCCGATTATTGTCACTTCGGGGTTGTCGGATCATAACACATAATAGGTGACTATAGACTTGCAAGATAGGATCAATAACACACATATATTCATGAAAACATAATAGGTTCAGATCTGAAATCATGGCACTCGGGCCCTAGTGACAAGCATTAAGCATAGCAAAGTCATAGCAACATCAATCTCAGAACATAGTGGATACCAGGGATCAAACCCTAACAAAACTAACTTGATTACATGGTAAATCTCATCCAACCCATCACCGTCCAGCAAGCCTATGATGGAATTACTCACGCACGGCAGTGAGCATCATGAATTTGGTGATGGAGGATGGTTGATGATGACGACGGCATTGAATCCCCCTCTCCGGAGCCCCGAACGGACTCCAGATCAGCCCTCCCGAGAGAGATTATGGCTTGGCGGCGGCTCTGTGTCGTAAAACGCGATGAAACTTTCTCTTTGATTTTTTTCTCCCCGAACGTGAATATATGGAGTTGGAGTTGAGGTTGGTGGAGGTCCAGGGGGACCCACAAGATAGGGGGGCGCGCCCTATGGGGGGGGGGCGCCCCCCTATCTCGTGGACAGGGTGTGGGCCCCCTCGTGTATTTCTTTCGCCCAGAAACTCTTATTAATTTTAAGAAGTGCCTCCGTGGATTTTCAGGACATTCCGAGAACTTTTCTTTTCTACACATAAAACAACATCATGGCAGTTCTGCTGAAAACAGCGTCAGTCCGGGTTAGTTTCGTTCAAATCATGCAAGTTAGAGTCCAAAACAAGGCAAAAGTGTTTGGAAAAGTAGATACGTTGGAGACGTATCAACTCCCCCAAGCTTAAACCTTTGTTTGTCCTCAAGCAATTCAGTTGATAAGCTGAAAGTGATAAAGAAAAACTTTTACAAACTCTGTTTGCTCTTGTTGGTGTAAACATGAAAAGCCAGCATTCAAGTTTTAGCAAATATTATGAACTAACCATACTCACAATAACACTTAGGTCTCACAGTTACTCATATCAATAGCATAATCAGCTAGCAAGCCATAATAATAAAACTCGGATGACAACACTTTCTCAAAACAATCATAACATGATATAACAAAATGGTATCTCGCTAGCCCTTTCTAAGACCGCAAAACATAAATGCAGAGTACCTTTAAAGATCAAGGACTGACTAAACATTGTAATTCATGGTAAAAGAGATCCAGTCAAGTCATACCCAATATAAACCAATAGTAATGAATGCAAATGACAGTGTGCTCTCCAGCGGGTGCTTTTCAAGAAGAAGGGTGATGACTCAACATAAAAGTAAATAGATAGGCCCTTCGCAAAGGGAAGCAGGGATTTGTAGAGGTGCCAAAGCTCGATTTTAAAACAGAGATTGAATAATATTTTGAATACTTTTGCTGTCAACGCAACAACTATGAGATGGATGTATCTTCCATACTACATGCATTATAGGCAGTTCCCAAATAGAATGGTAAAGGTTTATACTCCCCCAACCACCAACAAGCATCAATCCATGGCTTGCTCGAAACAACGAGTGCCTCCAACTAACAACAGCCCTGGGGGAGTTTTGTTTAATTATTTTGATTTGCTTTGATATTTTTGGATCATGGGACTGGGCATCCCGGTTACCGGCCCTTTCTCGTGAATGAGGAGCGGAGTCCACTCCTCTTGAGAATAACCCACCTAGCATGGAAGATATAGGAAGCCCTAGTTGTAACATGAGCTGCTCGAGCATACAAAATAGAATTTCATTTGAAGGTTTGGAGTTTGGCATATACAAATTTACTTGGAATGGCAGGTAAATACCGCATATAGGAAGGTATAGTGGACTCATATGGGACAACTTTGGGGTTTAAGGAGTTTGGATGCACAAGCAGTATTCCCGCTTAGTACAGGTGAAGGCTAGCAAAAGACTGGGAAGCGACCAACTGAGAGAGCGACAACAGTAGTAAACATGCATTAAAATTAATTCACACCGAGTACAAGCATGAGTAGGATATAATCCACCATGAACATAAATATCATGAAGGCTATGTTGATTTGATTCAACTACATGCGTGAACATGTGCCAAGTCGAGTCACTCAATTCATTCAAAGGAGGATACCATCCCATCATACCACATCATAATCATTCTAATAGCATGTTGGCACGCAAGGTAAACCATTATAACCATAGCTAATCAAGCATGGCACAAGAAACTATAATCTCTAAATGTAATTGCAAATATGTTTATCTCATAATAAGCTGACTCAGAAACGATGAACTCATCATATTTATAAAAACAGGAGAGGTCGAGTTCATACCAGCTTTTCTCATCCCAATAAGTCCATCATATATCGTCATTATTGCCTTTCACTTGCACGACCGAACGATGTGTATAATAATAAGAGTGCACGTGCATTGGACTAAACAGGAATCTGCAAGCATTCAACTCAAGAGAGAAGACAAGTAATATGGGCTCTAAGTTAAATAAACAATCATGCATATGAGAGCCGCTAAACATTTTCAATATGGTCTTCTCGACCCCCAAAGGAAAGAAAAGAAAATAAAACTATTTACACGGGAAAGCTCCCAACAAGTAAGAAGAAGAAGAACTAGAAATCTTTTTGGGTTTTCATTTTAATTTCTACTACAAGCATGGAAATTAAACTAACTATTTTTTTGGTTTTTCTCAAGGTTTATCAAACACACAAGAATAAAACAAGAAAAAGGAATTTAAACTAGCATGGATAATACAATGAAAGAGTATGAGCACCGACGACTAGTGTGTCAACATGAATGTAAAGTCGGTGAGAAATACGTACTCCCCCAAGCTTAGGCTTTTGGCCTAAGTTGGTCTAGTACCAAGGACCGCCTGGCTGATATCCATAAGTGAAACCGGGGTCGTACTGAGATGCAGCGGCAACCGCCTCCTGAGCTGCATCGTGTTGGCGAGCTGTCTCCGCTCTCCTCTTGTGTTCAGCGGCTTCCTCCCTGGTGACAACATATCTTCCTTTTGCCTGATAATCAAAAAGGTAGGGAGCAGGAAGAGTAACATGGACGACGTTGCGTCTGTCATAGATTAGTCGATATTGGAGGAATTGTTCATTCCTCCCAAGAAATTGATGATGGACCATAGCTTCAGAGTCCAAATAAACAGGAGGTATTATCATATCTCCCTCTCATGGGGCTATACCAAGATAATTAGCCACACGGGTTGCATAAATTCCTCCATTTTTTTCCCTTTCTACTATTATTCTGCAACCTACGTGCAACTATTGCCCCCAAGTTATAACCTTTATAACCTAACACATCACTCTTGAGGATACACAGATTGGGGACACACATGTGACATGCTTCGTCTTTACCATTAATGCATCTACCAATAAAGAGAGCAAAATAATGTATAGCAGGAAAATGAATGCTCCCTATGGTAGCTTGTGCTATGTCCCTGGATTCTCCCACGGTAATACTAGCAAGAAAATCTCTAAATTCAGATTTGTGAGGATCATTAATATTACCCCAATACGGGAGTTTGCAAGCAGTTGTGAAATCCTCTAAATCCATGGTATAAGATGTATCATAAATATCAAATATGACACTAGGAGAATTACACGCACAGTTATATTTGAACCTCCGCACAAAAGAATCAGTCAATTGATAGTACTACGGACACTTATCTTGTAAGAAGTCCTCCAGCTCGGCATTACGCACATACGCGTCAAATTCCACCTTGAAGCCTGCTTCGACAATAAAATCATCGGATGGCCACTCACAAGCTCGTACATCCGCGTCCCTTGGCAATTCAACATCTTGCTCACGTATAGCAATCCTTGGCCCTTTCTTTACCGAGGAACCACCTTGGTACATTCTTCTAAGCATAATTCGTTTTTTGAAAATTTATGAAATTTTAGTAACTTCAAAATAAAAGTGAATAAAACTAAACAAGATTGGTAGCAACTACTCCTACAAGTGCCTAGAGCCTATATCATGCATTAGAATTGCTTGGGACCTCATAAATTTAACATGAAAGCTCAAGAACATGGTCACCTATGCAGCAAATATTTGCAATGAATAAAGCACTAGAACAAAAACTAATTGGACCAATGGAGGAGTCACATACCAAGCAACAATCTCCCAAAGCGGTTTTGTGAATGGAGCTTTGAACAAGGAGATCGAAAATCGTAGCAAAATGAGCTAGAACTCGTGCTTGAGCTGGATGGGGATTTTTTTTGGATAGAAGATGAAGTGTGTGGGTGCCGGCATAAGTGGAGGGGGGCCACCAGGGGCCCACGAGATAGGGGGCGCGCCCTATAGGGGGGGGGGCGTCCTCCACTCTCGTGGCCTGGTGCTTGCCCCTCCTGCAGTGTTTTCAGTGCCTAAAATCCTCAAATATTCCATAAAAAATCATACTAAATTTGCGGGGCATTTGGAGCACTTTTATTTTCGGGATATTTTTTAATGCACAGATAATTCAGAAAACAGACAGATAATACTGTTTTTTCTTTATTTATTCTAAATAACAAAAAATAACAAGTGGGTACAGAAGGTTGTGCCTTCTAGTTTCATCCATCTCATGATCATCAAAATGAATCCATTAACAAGGTTGATCAAGTCTTGTTAACAAACTCATTTCGAATAACACGGAACCGGAGAAATTTCGAATAACACTAAGTTACCTCAACGGGGATATGAAAGTCCCCAACAATAAGAATATCATACTTTTTCTTGACAGTAGGGAGAGGAAATTCAAAACCTGCAATAATAATAGTTGGAACTTTTCCAATAGAATTGATGCTATGAACTTGAGATTGTTTCCTCGGAAAGTGTACCGTATGCTCATTACCATTAACATGAAAAGTGACATTGCCTTTGTTGCAATCAATAACAGCCCCTGCAGTATTAAGAAAAGGTCTACCAAGGATAATAGACATACTATCGTCCTCGGGAATATCAAGAATAACAAAGTCCGTTAAGATAGTGACATTTGCAACCACAACAGGCACATCCTCACAAATACCGATAGGTATAGCAGTTGATTTATCAACCATTTGCAAAGATATTTCAGTAGGTGTCAACTTATTCTATTCAAGTCTACGATATAAAGAGAGAGGCATAACACTAACACCGGCTCCAAGATCACATAAAGCAGTTCTAACATAATTTCTTTTAATGGAGCATGGTATAGTTGGTACCCCCGGATCTCCAAGTTTCTTTGGTATTCCACCCTTAAAAGTGTAATTAGCAAGCATAGTGGAAATTTCAGCTTCCGGTATCTTTCTTTTATTTGTGATGATATCCTTGATATACTTAGCATAAGGATTTACTTTAAGCATATCAGTTAAGCGCATACGCAAGAAAATAGGTCTAATCATTTCGGCAAAGCGCTCAAAATCCTCATCATCCTTTGTCTTGGATGGTTTAGGAGGAAAGGGCATGGGTTTCTGAACCCATGGTTCTCTTTCTCTACCGTGCTTCCTAGCAACAAAATCTCTCTTATCATAACGTTGATTCTTTGATTGTGGGTTATCAAGATCAATAGTAGGTTCAATCTCTACTTCATTGTTTTTGCTAGGTTGAGCATCAACATGAACATTATCATTAACATTATCACTAGGTTCATGTTCATCACCTGATTGTGTTTCAGCATCAGAAACAGAGAATCATTGGGATTCTCAGGTGTGTCTACAGTAGGTTCACTAGAAGCATGCAAAGTTCTAGCATTTTTCTTTTTCTTCTTTTTAGAAGAACTAGGTGCCTCTAAATTGTTTCTCTGAGAATCTTGCTCGATTCTCTTAGGGTGACCTTCAGGATACAAAGGTTCCTGAGTCATTCTACCAGTTCTAGTAGCCACTCTAACAACAAAGTCATTTTTATTATTTAATTCATCAAGAAAATCATTTTGAGCTTTGAGTACTTGCTCAGCTTGAGTAGCAACCATAGAAGCATATTTGCTAATGAGTTTAAGTTCACCTTTAACTCTAGCCATATTATCGCTCACGCGTCCTATCTCGAAAGCATTATTCTTTAACTCTCTACCAACATAAGCATTAAAACTTTCTTGTCTAGCCATAAAGTCATCAAATTCATCTAAGCATGGGCTATGAAATTTAGTATAGGGTATTTCAACTTTATCGTATCTATAGAGAGAATTAACCTTTAATACCTGTGTCAGGTTATCAAGATAATGTGGTTCTTCAACAGGCGGTATATTAAAACCATGTATTTCTTCAATAGGTGGTAAATTCTTAACATCTTCAACTTTAATACCTTTTTCTTTCATTGATTTCTTTGCCTCTTGCATATCTTCAGGACTGAGGAATAAAACGCCTCTCTTCTTAGGAGTGGGTTTAGGAATAGGCTCAGGAGTTGGCTCAATTGGTTCAGGAATTGCCGCAGGAGTTGGCTCAGGAAGAGTCCAATTATTTTCATTAGTCAACATATTATTCAATAATATTTCAGCTTCGTTGACCGTTCTTTCCCTGTAAACACAACCAACACAACTGTCCAAGTAGTCCTTGGAAGCATCGGTTAGTCCATTATAAAAGATATCAAGTATTTCATTTTTCTTGAGAGGATGATCAGGCAAAGCATTAAGTAACGGGAGAAGCCTCCCGCAAACTTGTGGGAGACTCTCTTCTTTGATTTGCACAAAATTATATATTTCCCGCAAGGTAGCTTGTTTCTTATGAGCAGGGAAATATTTAGCAAAGAAGTAATAAATCATATCCTGGGGACTACGCACACAACCAGGAGCAAGAGAAATATACCAAGTCTTAGCATCACCCTTTAATGAGAATGGAAATATCTTAAGGATATAAAAATAGCGAGATCTCTCATCATTAGTAAACAGGGTAGCTATCTCATTCAACTTGGTAAGATGTGCCACAATAGTTTCAGATTCAAGGCCATAAAAAGGATCAGATTCAACTAAAGTAATAATCTCAGGATCAACAGAGAATTCATAATCCTTATCAGTAACACAGATAGGTGGAGTAGCAAAAGCAGGGTCAGGTTTCATTCTAGCATTAAGAGACTGTTGCTTCCATTTAGCTAATAATTTCTTAAGATCATATCTATCATTGCAAGCAAAGATTTCCCTAGCAGCTTATTCATTCATAACATAACGCTCGGGAATAACAGGCAATACATAATCATTGGGAGAATTTTCATCATCACTATCATCAATAATAGCATCTTCAATATTTTCATTACCCCTAACTCTAGCAAGTTGTTCATCAAGAAATTCACCTAATGGCAAAGTAGTATCACACACAGAAGTAGTTTCATCATGCATAGCAGAAGTGGCATCATGAATAACATGCGACATATCAGAATTCATAGCAGTAGCAGGCTTAGGTGTCGCAAGCTTACTAATACGAATGGAAAATCTAGTGCAGAGCTAGATGGCAGTTCCTTACCTCCCCTCGTAGTTGAGGGTAAAATAGTAGTTCTGCCGTCTTTCAAGTTCTTCATAGTGACCAACAGATATAAATCCCAAGTGATTCAGAGAATAGAGCTATGCTCCCCGGCAACGGCGCCAGAAATTAGTCTTGATAACCCACAAGTGTAGGGGATCGCAACAGCTTTCGAGGGTAAGGTATTCAACCCAAATGTATTGATTCGACACAAGGGGAGCCATAGAATATTCTTGAGTATTACCAGTTGAGTTGTCAATTCAACCACACCTGGATAACTTACTATCTGCAGCAAAGTATTTAGTAGCAAAATAGTATGATAATAAAGGTAACGGTAGCAAAAGTAAAGATAATTGTTTTGGGGTTTTTCTAGTAGTTGTAGTAGCAACGGAAAAGTATATAAGCGAAGAACAATATGTGAAAAGCTCGTAGGCAATGGATCAGTGATGGATAATTATGCCGGATGCGATTCCTCATGCAATAGTTATAACATAGGGTGACACGGAACTAGCTCCAGTTCATCAATGTAATGTAGGCATGTATTCCGTAAATAGTCATACATGCTTATGGAAAAGAACTTGCATGACATCTTTTGTCCTACCCTCCCGTGGCAGCGGGGTCCTAGCGGAAACTAAGGGATATTAAGGCCTCCTTTTATAGAGAACTGGAACAAAGCATGCCATTAGCACATAGTGAATACATGAACTCCTCAAACTATGGTCATCACCGAGAAGTATCCCGATTATTGTCACTTCGGGGTTGTCGGATCATAACACATAATAGGTGACTATAGACTTGCAAGATAGGATCAAGAACACACATATATTCATGAACACATAATAGGTTCAGATCTGAAATCATGGCACTCGGGCCCTAGTGACAAGCATTAAGCATAGCAAAGTCATAGCAACATCAATCTCAGAACATAGTGGATACTAGGGATCAAACTCTAACAAAACTAACTTGCATGGTAAATCTCATCCAACCCATCACCATCCAGCAAGCCTACGATGGAATTACTCACGCACGGCGGTGAGCATCATGAAATTGGTGATGGAGGATGGTAGATGATGACGACGGCGATGAATCCCCCTCTCCGGAGCCCCGAACGGACTCCAAATCAGCCCTACCGAGAGAGATTAGGGCTTGGCGGTGGCTCCGTGTCGTAAAACACGATGAAACTTTCTCTCTGATTTTTTTCTCCCCAAACATGAATATATGGAGTTGGAATTGAGGTCGGTGGAGGTCCAGGGGGCCCACGAGATAGGGGGCGCGCCCTATAGGGGGGTGCGCCCCCTGTCTCGTGGATAGGGTGTGGGCCCCCTAGTGTATTTCTTTCCCCCATAAATTCTTATTAATTCCAAAAAGTGCCTCCGTGGATTTTCAAGACATTCCGAGAACTTTTCTTTTCTACACATAAAACAACATCATGACAGTTCTGCTGAAAACAACGTCAGTCCGGGTTAGTTTCATTCAAATCATGCAAGTTAGAGTCCAAAACAAGGGCAAAAGTGTTTGGAAAAGTAGATACGTTGGAGACATATCAGTGGGCAACAAACAATAGATGATCCATTGCCTATCTTTTTAAACTGAAGCTACAATCTACCTGCTATCATTAGTTTTGGATCCATCCACTCGTTTGCTACCATCAGTCTTGATTTTTTGCATGCACCCCTTAGGCCTTACAAAACCTAACTATTTTTTATTATGCATGTCAGATATTGTACACAATCGTACTGAATATGTAGAGAAAAAGAGAAGACCGTTGCATGGGAATATAATGTCATGCAGACACTGCTCCAGGTGGGCGAAGTGCACCCCCTCCTGCATTTCCAGATTGTATTCCAGAGGAAGATGACTGTTCAGTTGGGGATTTAGAAGGAGCCGACCACGCCTGTGTACCACCTGAGGTGTTTGCTCTAACTTGGCATGCTGATGTTGGTCATATCATGCATATGGCGCCTCACATTGCTTACATTATACATCTTATATGTCATCAGCTTAGTTTAGATTTGCTTTATGTGAATGCCATCTGTTTGGTTTCTATATCATACTCCCACCATTCCTAAATATTTTTCTTTTTAGAGATTTCAACAAGTGACTACATACGAAACAAAATGAGTGAATCTACACTCTAAAATATGTCTATATACATCTGTATGTGGTAGTCCATTTGAAATCTCTAAAAAGATAAATATTTAGGAACGGAGGGAGTATATGGGAATTATGCAATGCCATCTTCTTTAGCCAGGCATCATATACGTGAATCATGCAATGCCATCCTGTTTAGCCGGTCATCATATATGTGAATTGTATCATGCCATTTTTTTCCATAATGTATTTCATTTGTCAACAATGTTTATACATTCATCTACTCTTCCTGTGCATCAGCCATTTGAGTCGGTCATGAGAAAATCTGGAGCGAAAACAAGGTCTTCTGAGCAGTCAGTGCTACCTGTTGATGCAGATTTCTTGGTGGTTATAGATAGCTCCTCAGAGGAGGATTCCGAGACAGAT
>NC_041387.1:125639458-125665397 GCF_002162155.2 Triticum dicoccoides
CATGCTCTAACTTGGCTGGTTATATTGCTCATCTCATGCATATGGTGTCTTGCATTGCCAGGCCATCTGCTTAGATTAGACATGCTTTGTGTGAATGCCTCCTGTTTGCTTTCTATATCAGATATGTGAATTATGCAATGCCATGTTTTTCAGCCAGTTATCATATATGTGAATTATGCACCGCCATGTAGCCAGGCATCATATATGTGAATTATCTCATGCCATCTCTTTTTTTCATTATGTATTCCATTTGTCGACAATCTGTGTATATTGAACTACTCTTCATTCGTATCAGCCATTTGAGCCGGTTATGGAAAAATCTGGAGTGAAAACAAGGTCTTCAGAGCAGGCAATGGTACCTGTTGAAGCATATATCTCGATGGTTACAGGGAGCTCCTCAGAGGAGGATTCAGAGACAGATGACCAGTCCTATATCCCACCTGAGGTGTATGCTCTAAGTTGCAATGTTTATATTTCTCATATGATGCATATGGTGTCTTGCATTGCTTAGTTTTGACATCACATGCACAATATTGAATTCCATTTGCTTAGTTTAGAGATCATACATGCGAGTGCCAGCTGCTTAGTATATGAATCAATTATGTCAATTATATCATGCCATCCTGTATAATTAGACAACATGTATGTGAATTATTTCATCCCAACCTATTTTAGAAAGACATCATATAGTTTTGTCATGTCATGTTGTTTAGGTACTCATCATATGTTGAATTATGCCATTATATCCTGTTAAGTTATCCATCATATATCTGAAACTGTGTCATGCTATCCTGTTTAGTTAGGCATCATATATGTGAAATTTTGTCATGCTGTCCTGTTTGGTTAGATAACATATATGTGAATTACCACATCTGTCTATCATGCAATGTATGTACGTTCAATTTCTTTTCTTGTTTATCAGCCATTTGAATTGGAGGGGGTGATGGCAGTATCTAAGGGAGCAAAAACATGTTCTTCACAAAAGACAGTGCTACCCGTCAATGCAGATAGAACCATGGTTGTACTGGCCCACAAACTAGCCCCACCACACATAATCGAGACTCTTCCAGATTGCACACTTACACCGTTGGGCAGAGAACCAGCTACAACCCATCTAACCGCAACCCCATCGGATAGTAACCCACTTCTAGTCGACAAAGCATCATGTCCACCACAGAGTACCCCCACACGAGCAGTTTGTAAAGCTACTGCAGTGCCCAAAGCACGAAGACCACCACAGCTAACCCAAACTCCACGTTTAAAGCAGAAGAGCAACTGTTCTCAGGTCAGATTCCGTAGCTATGGTCAATACTC
This sequence comes from Triticum dicoccoides, assembly GCF_002162155.2. Lineage (NCBI taxonomy): Eukaryota > Viridiplantae > Streptophyta > Magnoliopsida > Poales > Poaceae > Triticum > Triticum dicoccoides. Next base: position 125,640,773 of record NC_041387.1, read on the forward strand.
CTTTGCTGTTGCATCACTGTATTTACTCATACCAACTACTTTCGAATTTGAAGGATCCAATTGAAACTCCAATGGTGCAACATGTATGTTTTAAACCTATTTCTTTAACTGGATTACTGTTCTAACTTCTTGCTCTATGTTGATTTTAGTTTAAGTTGTATAAATATTTATGTTCTCATGTGATGCACATTACAAGTGCTGCCAATGTTGTGTAGTTTCTCACACTTATATTCTATCTATGCTATTGTGTCTTAAAAATATATGAGTTGAACTGTGTATCTATCTTGATTAGGCAACATAAACTAGAATGATATGGACAATACAGTGACCATATACATAGATATATGTTTGTTTCATGCTGTTATCATGTCCACCTTACTACTGAACCGGTTTACCAAAATGAGTTTCATATACTACAAGCTAAACCTGTGATGTGTCTGCTTGTTTCTCTTGTAGTATGCAAACAGAATATTGGAGAAGAGCACCCCACTATGCAATGGTAGAGAAAGTAATGCAGATAAGGTTCAAGATAGTGAGACAACCCTGTTGGTCTCCAAGAAAGGTGATAAAAACAATCTTGTAGACAGTGAGAAAACCCCATAGTCCTGCATTGATGTAGTGTTCGAGTTACTGGCCAGTATCGCCGGCACAAGCTCTTCGAACTCGCTGCCTGAATCACTTCGGCTTCTTTAGTCTCAACTACAAGCTGAAAGGAATCAGTCAACTATGTTGCGGCAAGAAGCCGAAGAACTGAGGAAGTCTCTGCAGAATTTAGATGCGTACTTTCTTGTGCAACAACAAGCGCTGGAGGATTTAAGCGCCAAAAAAGAGAAAGTTAATAAGCTTGCTAAGCATCTTGCCAGCATTATGGGTACCCAGGATATTGTCTCTTGAGCTCTTCTGAAGTGGTTTCAGCTCTGGACTTGTTTTGCTGCGGCGTTTATATGCTCCTTTGTTCCCTATATTTGCACTGGTAGCAAACTTTGATGCCCAGTGGATGTAATTGAAAGTGCGTTATATCGACTAGAGGGGGGTGAATAGGCGATTTTTATGAATTCCTTACCGAGGAATTTGCTGGTGAGGAAATTCCTAAATGAAGAACTACTAGTAGCGGAATAAGTACTCAAATGTAAACATAATAGAACACAGGCATGGTCATCATAATGGAATGAAGACAAGCACAGAGTACAGAAAGCGTAAACACAGGATAACAGAGGAAGAAGACGGACAGACTGAAGAAATTGAACTGAGGAAATTGAGAAAGTCTTCAGTCAAAGTCTTCAAACAGATATGAACATGCACACAACAACAGAAATGAGGAAATGAAAGAGTTGAGGAAATAGAACCAGTAAGCTTGGTGAAGACAATGATTTGGTAGACCAATTCCAACTGATGTCTCAGTTGTACGTCTGGTTGGAGCGGCTGAGTATATAAACTCGAGGACACCCAGTCCCGGACACACAGTCCTCACCGTATTCTCCTTGAGCTAAGGTCACATAGACCTCGCCCAATCACTCGTGGTAAGTCTTCAGGTGACTTCCGGACACCACAATTCCTCTTGGATGCTCTAGACCTTGACGCCTAACCGTTTGGAAGAAGCACAGTCTTCAAAGGTAACAAGCATTGGATCCACGCAGGATCAATCTCTTCAGTGATGCTCAATCACTTTGGGGTTTTGAAGGTTTGGGTTTGGGTTTTCCTCACTTGATGATTTTCGCTCAAAGTCCTCAGAGGATGGGATGCTCTCAAATGACAAGTGTCTGTTTCTCTCGGAGCAGCCAACCAGCTAGTGGTTGTAGGGGGCGGCTATTTATAGCCTAGGGAGCAGCCCGACATGATAAGACATAAATGCCCTTGTCTGATATGACCGTTAGGTGGGTAGATATTTTGGACAGCTGGCACATAGCACATCAACGGTCACAATATTTGACTCTCAAATTCCTCAGGGCTATCATGTTCCTCACTGTGTAGGCAATCCGCACTGGCGAATTCCTAACTCCTCAGTCAGAACAAATTCCTCAGAGACCAGAAGAACTTCGTCTCTGTCACTGAAGAATATGACTGAACTGTATGAGATTTCCAATGGCTTCACTCGAAGGGATTGGTAGGTGTAGGATTTTGAGTTGAGCATCACATGGAAATTTTTCCTTAGTATTTCCTTGACCCCCTTTAACAGTACGGTGTTTCCTATGACTCAAGAAAGAGAAAATGAAACTATTAAAACAACAGTCTTCACGCTTCATGTTCCTCGAATGATTGCCAAGTCTTCAATGTTACACCAATTTCTTCACTTTCAAAGTCTTCAGAAATCCAAAATCTTCAATTGAAGAACTTCATTTTTAGGGGTCGACTTTCTCTGTAAATATCAAACTCCTCATAGACTTATAGACCTGTGTACACTCACAAACGCATTAGTCCCTTAACCTATAAGTCTTCAATACACCAAAATCACTAAGGGGCACTAGATGCACTTACAGTAATATGTGTAATAGCCGTGATAGCCTAGAATAAGTTGCTTGCTTATTTATTTCCTTGTTGTCTTGTTTATTTGTTTGCTTGTAGTCAGTGCAGTTCTTTTTCCACGGTTTGCTAGTGGCCGCAATAACCTATTTTTTAAAACTAGGACACAATAACCATGGGCTACATATTTATTGTAGTGGCACTAGGCCTCCTACCGACCGTAGAAACAATGGGCCTTCTATGGGCCGTAGAAACAATGGGCCTTCTACGGGCCATAGAAACAATGGGCCTTCTATGGGCTGTAGACACAGTGGGCCTTCTATGGGCCATATCATCAATGGGCCTTATATGGGCCGGACGATCGATCGTCCAAACATGGGCCAATAACAGACCGCATTATGGCCGTAAACGGGCTAGAGTTGGAATCGTCCGCTCATGGGCTGACCATAACGGGCCGTCGTTAATAGGCCGTATTTGATGACGCTATGAAAACGGGCCAACGTATTAACGGGCCACAAACGGGCCGACTATAACAACGGGCTGAAGTTGGCCCACAAGCAGAAAATGACAGTAACGGGCCGTAAGTAACCGAATGCTGGAAATGAGCCCAAGAATAAATGGGCCCCGAGAAGGCTGAAAGATAACATGGGCTGGAAACGGCCCAATGGAATAATGGGCCGTTAATGGGTATAAAGTGATACACTGTTCATGACGCGCCAGTTTTAGCACGGGCCATTAATGGGTCAAGAGTTACAAATGGCCTCATATGGGCCGAAAGACATCACGGGCCATACATGGGCCGAAAGTTAGAACAGGCTGGAATCATATTGGAAGGCCTAGATGACGCTACTGGGCCTAATTTGGATAGGCCGTAACGGGCCCTGTGTTTGTGGGCTGTAAATGGGCTATATGCGAACAGGCCGTTAACATGCTTTCCGTGGGCCAGCCCGCCACCTTTTGACCAAGTCAAATGGGCCGACCTTTTCACACGAATGGCCCTCTGTTAGGCCGTGCCATGTGTCAACGTATCATGGGCGCCTTTGGTCCAATGAGTGGATGACATCTGTCCCAACAGTGAGATGACACGTGTTTACTCCAGCCAATGATGATGTTACACGTGGAAAATGCCCATTGGTCAGGGCTGTTAACGGGTTACCGGATCCAAAACCGGACCCGATAGCTTAACAGCGTTCCGTTACGGTGGATGTCACGTGTCGGTCACCCTTGACGAAAGCACTTCTATGACGCGGGAATTATCGTCATGGAAGTGGCCACTTCTGTGATGATAATTTTGGTAATGTCATGGAACAATTATATGACAGCACAGGTATGACTATCTTGATCCTGTCATAAAATCGTCATGGATGTACATGCATGACAGAAAACGTGACCTACTATGACAAACACATATCATCACGGGAATGTATTTTTTTTGTAGTGCTCAAAGTAGTTTTTTAACTTAGGCGAGTATGGGGTCGCGGCTAAGCCCCCGAGTGGGAGGATTTCTCTCCACTCGAAGTAGTTTTTTTAACTTAGGCGAGTACGGGGTCGCAGCTAAGCCCCCGAGTGGGAGGATTTCTCTCCACTCGGAGTAGTTTTTTAACTTAGGCGAGTACTGGGTCGCAGCTAAGCCCCCGAGTGGGAGGATTGCTCTCCACTCGGAGTAGTTTTTTTAACTTAGGCGAGTATGGGTCGCAGCTAAGCCCCTGAGTGGGAGGATTGCTCTCCACTCGAAGTAGTTTTTTAACTTAGGCGAGTACGGGGTCGCGGCTAAGCCCCTGAGTGGGAGGATTGCTCTCCACTCGGAGTAGTTTTTTAACTTAGGCAAGTATGGGGTCGCGGCTAAGCTCCAAGTGGGAGGATTGCACTCCACTCGGATTATTTTTGAAACTTAGGCGAACCAGGTTCGCGGCTTAGCCCCCAAGTGAGAGGGTTGCTCTTCACTCGGAGCGGTTTTGAAACTTAGGAAAATCAGGTTCGCGGCTAAGCCAACCACTGGGGGATTTGAACACATGTGTTTATGGGATTACAATCATTAAGATACCGCAAAAATCTTGTCTTTGATAAGCAAACTGAAGGATTCTTATTACAACTTGTTGATCCGAGTGTTTTAGGTATACAAACGGCGGAGCAGCTCCGCATTCCACGAGCGTGGCCCGTCTTCTTTCTTGGCTACATTGTAGAGGTGATACGCCCCGTTGTGGAGCACCTTGGCGATGATGAAGGGATCTTCCCAGGCCGGAGCGAGCTTGTGAGATCGTTTCTAATGCACTCGGAGCACAAGGTCTCCTTCCGGGAATGCTCGACCTCTGACACTACGGGAATGGAATCGATGCAGGTCTTGTTGATAGATGGTCGACCAGATCAGAGCCATCTCACGTTCCTCCTCCAGGAGATCAACTGGATCTTGGCGTGCCTGTTCTGCTTCGGCTTCTGAGAAGAGTTCCACACGGGGAGCGTTGTGCAGCAAGTCACTCGGAAGCACAGCTTCAGCACCATACACCATGAAGTAATGGGTTCGGTTAGTCAACCGGTTTGGAGTTGTTCTCAGTCCCCATAAGATGGATGGCAACTCAGCCACCCAGGCTCAAGCAGTGTGCTTGAAACCGCGCATCAATCGGGGTTTCAGCCCTTGAAGGATCAAACTATTCGCCCTTTTTGCTTGCCCATTCGACTGCTGGTGCGCAACAGATGCGTAATCGACCCGAGTGCCTTAGGAAGCATAGAACACCCTGAAATCATCAGAATCAAAGTTGGAGCCGTTATCTATGATAATGCTGTGAGGGACTCCATATCTGAATATCAACTCCTTGATGAAACTGATGATGGTGCTTGAATCAAGGTTCTTGATAGGCTTGGCTTCGATCCATTTGGTGAATTTGTCGACTGCCGCAAGCAAATGAGTGAAACCACTTCTGTCGGTCTTGAAGGGTCCAACCATATCAAACCCCCAGACTGCAAACGGCCAGACGAGTGGAATAGTCTTCAAGGCAGATGCAGGCTTGTGAGACATGTTGGAGTAGAACTGGCAGCCTTCACACTTGTTGACTATATATTTTACCATCTCATTTGCACATGGCCAATAGAACCCCGCTCGGTATGCTTTGGACACGAAGGTCCGAGAGGACGCATAGTGACCACAGGTCCCCGAGTGGATCTCATTTAAAATCATTCGACCTTCTTCTGGGGAGATGCAACGCTGATCCACTCCTGTGACACTTTCCTTGTAAATCTGCCCTCTTATCACGGTGAAAGCTTTGGATCGACGGACAATCTTTCAGGCCTCATCTTCATCTTCTAGGAGTTCCTGCTAGAGCAGGTATGTGATATATGGCACCGTCCAGTTAGGGGTGATCACTAAAACTTCCATGACCAAGTCGACTACAACTGGGACTTCAATCTCAGTCGGATTGGTTGAACTTATCGGTTGTGGGGGCTCTTCCTTGAAGGGATCTTCTTGAACTGACGGGGTTTGGATATGCTCCAAGAACACATTACTGGGGATAAGCTTTCGAGTGGAACCTATCTTTGGCAGGTCATCAGCAGCTTGATTCTTGATTCGGGGTATGTGGTGGAGCTCTAACCCCTCAAACTTCTTCTCTAGCTTTCTTACTGCATTGAAATAACCTGTCATTGTTGGACTCCTGATATCCCATTCCTTCATCACTTGATTGACCACCAAGTCTGAGTCGCCGTAGACCATCAAGCGTCTGACGCCGAGTGAAATGGCCATACGTAACCCATACAAAAGTGCCTCATACTCAACTTGATTATTTGAAGAATCAAAGTGAATCTGGAGAACATAGCTGAGCTTGTCACCTCTTGGGGATACCAAAACCACTCCTGCACCAGAGCCATTCAACATCTTGGACCCATCAAAGAACATAGTCCAATGCTCTGAGTGAATCTAGGTCGGCTGCTGCTGTTCAATCCACACGACAAGGAAATCTGTAATTGCCTGGGACTTCATTGCTTTCTTTGCCTCAAAATTCATATCCAATGGAAGGAGTTCAATTGCCACTTTGCCACTCGACCAGTTGCATCCCTATTGTTCAGAATTTCTGATAATGGAGAGTCGCTGACGACTGAAACCGAGTGGTCTGAGAAGTAGTGTGCAACTTTCTTCGTGGTCAAGTAAATTCCATAAACAAGCTTATGATAATGAGGATGTCTCTGCTTGGACGGAGTCAAGACTTCAGAAATATAATATATAGGGCGCTGAACTTTGTAGGCTTTGCCTTCTTCTTCCCGCTCGACCATGAGCACTGTGCTGACAACTTGTCCGGTGGCTGCAATGTAAAGCAGTAAAGGCTCTTTGCTGATTGGAGTGGCAAGCACCGGCTGGGTGGAAAGTAGGGCCTTGAGCTCTTCAAACGCTGCTTCAGCTTGATCATTCCACTCAAACTTGTCAGAGTTCTTCATCAGTCGGTAAAGAGGTAATGCCTTTTCACCGAGGCATGAGATGAATCGACTCAATGCAGCCAAACAACCAATAAGCTTCTGAACATCGTGCACACACTTAGGGAGCATCGTGCCAACCTTCTCTGAGTTTGCGTCGATTCCTCGTTCGGGAATGAGGAAACCGAGTAACTTTCCACCTGGGACTCCAAACGTGCACTTTGACAGATTGAACTTGATATCATATCTTCTTAAGTTGGCAAAGGTTTCAGCGAAGTCAATCAGTAGGTCGGAACCTTTGCATGACTTGACCACGATGTCATCCATGTATGCTTCCATGTTCCGACTGATTTGAGTGAGCTGGCACTTATGAATCATGCGCATGAATGTGGCACCAACATTCTTGAGGCCAAAGGGCATAGTAACATAGCAAAAACACCCGAATGAGGTGATGAAAGCTGTTTTTATTTCGTCAGGTCCATACAGTCGGATCTGATGGTACCCGGAATAAGCATCCAAAAAGGGCAAGCGCTCACACCCCACAGTTGAGTCGACTATCTGGTTGATGCGGGGCAGAGGGAAATGATCTTTCGGGCAGGCCTGATTGATATGCTTGAAATCAATACACATTTGAAGTGACTTATCTTTCTTGGGGACCAAGATAACATTGGCAAGCCACTCGGAGTAGTATATCTCACGGATGAACTCAGCTGCCAGAAGCCGAGCCACCTCCTCACCAATTGCCTTCCTCTTCTCTGCGGCAGACCGACGGAGATGTTCTTTAACAGGTTTTTCTTTCGGGTCGACTCGCAAATGGTGCTCAGCCAGTCCCCTGGGTACACCCGGCATGTCTGATGGTTTCCATGCGAAGATGTCCCAGTTCACACGGAGGAACTGGATGAGCGCTTCTTCCTATTTGTTGTCAAGTGTTGTTGAGATATGAGTTGGAGCAGCATTGGGATCGGTCGGGTGAATGTGAACTGGTTTTGTTTCACCAGACGACTGAAATGCAGACTCTAAAGCGGGCTTCTGGCACGCAACAAATCACTCAGATCTGCATTCTTCTGGTACTCTTGCATTTCTACTGCTACCATCTGTTCAATGGCGATCTTTGAGCCCTTTTGGAGGCAATCTTCTGCTCTCTACTGATTTCCAGTGACTGTGATCACGCCCCTAGGGCCAGGCATCTTCAACTTGAGGTACACGTAACACGGTCGAGCCATGAAACGAGCATAAGTAGGCCTGCCTAGAATAGCATGATAGGCACTGTCAAAATCCACCACCTCAAACATAAAATTTTCCTTGCGGTAATTCTTTGAATCACCGAAAACCACATCAAGAGTGATCTAACCGAGTGAATTGGTTTTGTTTCCTGGGATGACACTGTGGAATCTCATGTTGCTCTCGCTGAGCTTGGACATTGGAATGCCCATCCCTCAGAGAGCCTCAACATACAGTATATTCAAACCACTGCCACCGTCCATCAAAACCTTGGTCAGTCGAGTGCCCCCAACGACTGGGTCGACCACCAACACTTGCCGCCCAGGGGTAGCAACGTGCGCTGGGTGGTCGGACTGGTCGAACGTAATGGGGTTCTTTGACCACTTCAAATATGTCATCATTGCCGGAGCAGCCATGTTTACTTTTCTGTTGATAACTTTCAATCGTCTTTTGCTCTCGAGGTCAGCAAAAATCACCAAAGTGGCATTGATGTTGGGGTAACCATCATCTTCCTCTTTATCCTCCTCCTTATCAGACTCTTTTTCCTTCTCACTGGGCTGACCCTCTCGGAAACTCTAAATCAGGAGTCGGCATTGTCGAGTGGTATGCTTGGGAAGAATCAAGTTTCCCTCCTCATCTTTGTGTATATGACACGATAAATCAAGCACATCATTTCCCGCTTGATCTTTCACTTTTTGGGGGGGTCCAAGGCCCTTTAGGCTTCCCCTTGAACTTCCCTTGATTCCAAACTGCTGCCTTGGCAGGGCCTGCGGGTTCAGCTTTGTGTTTCTGCTTCCGACTAGAGTTTCCTCCCCGGTGTCCTAGGCGACGGATTTGTTCTTGCCGCTCCGGAGTCGGTCTTCTTCTTTGCTGTTAGCATACCGAGTGGCTATCTCCATCATCCGAGTTAGAGACATGTCCCCGGTCAGACCGAACTTCAAGTTGAGCTCTCTGTACCAGACACCTTCTTTAAAGGCACAAACTGCTTGATGCTCTAATACATTCTCCACTGTATGATGAAGGGTAGTCCATCTTTGGATATAGTCTCTCAAAGTCTCATTCTGCTTCTGAACACAATGCTGCAATTCTGCCAAACCAGCGGGTCGCTTGCTGGTGCCCTCAAATGTTTTGGTAAACACTCGAGCTAACTCTTTGATACGTCTCCGTCGTATCTATAATTTTTTATTGTTCCATGCCAATATTATTTACTTTCATATACTTTTTGGCAACTTTTTATACTATTTTTGGGACTAACATATTGATCCAGTGCCCAGTGCCAGTTCCTGTCTGTTGCATGTTTTTTGTTTCGCAGAAACCCAATATCAAACGGAGTCCAAACAGGATAAAAACGGACGGAGATTTTTTTTTGGAATATTTATGATTTTCTGGAAGTAAAATCAACGCGAAACGGTGTCCAGGGTGGTCACGAGGTAGGGGGTGCGCCCTACTCCCCCCCCCAGGCGCCCCCCTGACCCTCGTGGTCCACCCGTAAGGCAGTTGATGATCTCCTTCTGGCGCAAGAAAGCTAATTTTACAAGGAAGATCTGAGCGAAAGATTCACCCCAATCAGAGTTATGGATCTCCATATATAAAGGAAACGGTGAAGGGGTAGAATCTGCCAACGCAGAGAACGCAAAAACAGAGAGATAGATCCAATCTCGGAGGGGCTCTCGCCCCTCCCAAGCCATGGGAGCCAAGGACCAGAGGGGAAACCCTTCTCCCATCTTGGGAGAATGTCAAGGAAGAAGAAGAAGAAGGGGGGCTCTCTCCCCCTTGTTTCTGGTGGCGCCGGAACGCCACCGGGGGCCATCATCATCACCGCGATCTTCACCAACAACTTCACCGCCTTCATCACCAACTCTTCCTCCCTCTATGCAGCGGTGTAACCTCTCTCTTACCCGCTGTAATATCTACTTAAACATGGTTCTCAACGCTATATATTATTTCCCAATGATGTATGGCTATCCTATGATGTTTGAGTAGATCTGTTTTGTCCTAATGGCTATTTGATGATCGTGATTGGTTTGAGTTGTATGTTTTATTATTGGTGCTGTCCTATGGTGCCCTCTGTGTCGCGCAAGCGTGAGGGATTCCCACTGTAGGGTGTTGCAATACGTTCATGATTCACTTATAGTGGGTTGGTGAGTGACTGAAACACAAACCCGAGTAAGAGGGATTGTTGCGTATGGGATAAAGGGGACTTGATGCTTTAATGCTATGGTTGGGTTTTACCTTAATGAATCTTTATTAGTTGTGGATGCTTGCTAGAGTTCCAATCATAAGTGCATATGATCCAAGTAGAGAAAGTATGTTAGCTTATGCCTCTCCCTCAAACAAAATTGCAATAATGATTACCGGTCTAGTTATCGATTGCCTAGGGACAAATAACTTTCTCGTGACAACAAGCTCTTTACTTTTACTAATTTAGTTGTGTCTTTATCTAAACAGCCCCTAGTTTATATTTACGTGTTCTTTACTTTCTTGCAAGCCTATCCTATCAGCTACAAAGTACTTCTAGTTTCATACTTGTTCTAGGTAAAGCGAACATTAAGCGTGCGTAGAGTTGTATCGGTGGTCGATAGAACTTTAGGGAATATTTGTTCTACCTTTAGCTGCTTGTTGGGTTCGACACTCTTACTTATTGAAAACTATTGCGATCCCCTATACTTGTGGGTTATCAAGACCTTTTTCTAGCACCGTTGCCGGGGAGCAATAGCGTGGGGTGAATATTCTTGTGTGTGCTTGTTTGCTTTGTCACTAAGTAATTTTTATTTGCTGTTCTTAGTTGTTCTTTATCTTTAGTTATGGATATGGAACACGAAATACCAAAAAATTAGGTGTACTTGCTACTCATGGAGATGGGGAACCTCCTAAAACCCTCGATGCTGGTTATGTGAAAGATATTATGTACTACTTTGATAATCCTGAGAAAACCCCATTCAACTATGTAATGGGAGTAACGTTGGATCAACGTGAATACTTTAGGGATTATCGCTTGACACAAAAAGGGAAACTATTATGGGATCAAATTCATATATTGAAGTGCTATGCTTGGCAACTATGCGTGGAATATGATTATACTTGTTGCTCTAGGATGAATTCTCCGCACCTTCCCTTTTCATGCAAATTTAATGATAATAAAACCTTAGCTTCTTATGCTAATGGTATATATGATTACTATGATGTGGAACAAATAGAAGAATTTGTTGCTTTTATGGGTGCTTATGAAATTGAAGCTATGTGTAAAGAGTTTGAGGATTTTGATGATGCTGTTTATAGCTCTGAAAATTTAGCTATCCTCAAATATTGCTATGAGAATTATAAATACAATTATGAAATTAATGCACTTATTAAGAAAGTCTCCGCTGTCCAAGAAGAGACTAATATTTTGCAGGAACCTATGGAAGAAAAAATTGATGAAACTGTGAGCTCATTGGATGAAAAAGATGATGAGAAGAGCCAAGAACAAAAGGAGGAAGAGCGGATTGATCACCCGTGCCCACCTTCTAATGGGAGTAACTCTTCAACTCATACATTGTTTAATTCCCCTTCGTGTTTACCGATGGATGATTGCTATGATGACTGTTATGATCCCTATGATTCTTTTGAAATATCCCTTTTTGATGATGCTTGCTATGCTTGTGGCCAAGATGCCAATATGAATGATGCTTATGGCGATGAACTTGCTATAGTTCCTTATGTTAAACATGAAATTGTTGCTATTGCACCCACGCATGATAGTCCTATTATCTATTTGAATTCTCCCGACTACACTATATCGGAGAAGTTTGTGCTTATTAAGGATTATATTGATGGGTTGCCTTTTACCGTTGCACATCATGATTTTGATAGATATAATATGCATGTGCTTGCTGCTCCTACTTGCAATTATTATGAGGGAGGAACTATATCTCCACCTCTCTATGTTTCCAACACGATAGAATTGCAAGAAGCTGCTTATACTATGCATTGGCCTTTACTATGTGTGCATGAATTGTTCTTTTATGACATGCCAATGCATAGGAAGAGAGTTAGACTTCGTTGTTGCATGATATATGTTACTTTATGCTCAATACTAAATTACAAATCATTGTTAATTAAAATTGGCTTTGATATACCTTGGGATCCGGGTGGATTCATTAATTGAGCACTAAATGCCTAGCTTAATGGCTTTAAAGAAAGCGCTGCCAGGGAGACAACCTGGAAGTTTTAGAGAGTCATTTATTTCTGTTGAGTGCTTTCTTATAGTTTAAAAAACAAAAAAATAAAGAGGGGAACCTAAAAACTTTTCAAAAAGGAAAGTGAAAGTAAGAAAGACAAGCATTGTTGAAGTGGGAGAGCTCCTTGAACTTTGTTCATGCTCACGGAAACTTTGTGAATCTTGATTACAGAAACTTTTCAACAAAAATAATTATCCCCTTTTACAATTCCATTGTATTATAAAAATAATGTGCCAAGGTTTGCCTTTAGGATTTTTACAATGCTTGTTGGTTTGTACGGTGCAGGACAGAAACTTTGGCTGTAGTGCACGATTTTACATTTTTAACTGGAACGTCAATTGGTTCTGATTATTTTTGCAATGTCTTGCTATACAACTTGTTTACTTTTTCTAATTTTGGTAGAATTTTTGGGGTACATAAGTATTGTGATTGTTCAGATTGCTACAGACTGTTCTGTTTTTGACAGATTCTGTTTTTGATGCATAGTTTGCTTGTTTTGATGAATCTATCAATTTATATCAGTGGATTAAGACATGGAAAAGCTATATTACAGTAGACACAATGCAAAAACAAAATATGAATTCCTTTGCAACAGTACTTAGAGTGGTGATTTGCTTTATTATACTAACGGATCTTACCGAGTTTTCTGTTGAAGTTTTGTGTCGATGTAGTGTCTAATCGAGGATGTTTCGATGTGAGAAGAAGGAAGAGAGGCAAGAGCTCAAGCTTGGGGATGCCCGAGGCACCCCAAGTAAATATTCAAGGAGACTCAAGCGTCTAAGCTTTGGGATGCTGGGGAGGCATCCTCTCTTTCTTCAACAAGTATCGGTATGTTTTCAAATTCGTTTCGTTCGTGCATTATGTGCAAGTCTTGGAGTGTCTTTTGCAATTAGGTTTTTATTTTTATTTTATGCACCATGCTGGTATGAGATAGTCCTTGGTTGATTTATAGAATGCTCATTGCACCTCACTTATATCTTTTGAGTATGGCTTTATAGAATGCTTCATGTGCTTCACTTATATCATTTGAAGTTGGATTGCCTATTTCTCTTTACATAGAAAACCGCCATTTGTAGAATGCTCTTTTGCTTCACTTATATTTGTTAGAGCATGGGCATATATTTTGTAGAAAGAATTAAACTCTCTTGCTTCACTTATATCTATTTAGAGAGATGACAGGAATTGGTCATTCACATGGTTAGTCATAAAATCCTACATAAACTTGTAGATCGCTGAATATGATATGTTTGATTCCTTGCAATAGTTTTGCGATATAAAGATGGTGATATTAGAGTTATGCTAGTGGGTGGTTGTGTATTGTAGAGACACTTGTGTTGAGGTTTGCAAGTCCCATAGCATGCACGTATGGTAACCGTTGTGTGACAAATTTGAAGCATGGGGTGTTTCTTTGATTGTCTTCCTTATGAGTGGCGGTCGGGGACGAGCGATAGTCTTTTCCTACCAATCTATCCCCCTAGGGGCATGCGTAGTAGTACTTTTCTTCGATGGCTAATAAACTTTTGCAATAAGTACGTGAGTTCTTTATGACTAATGTGAGTCCATGGATTATACGCACTCTCACCCTTCCATCATTGCTAGCCTCTTCGGTACCGTGCATTGCCCTTTCTCACCTCGAGAGTTGGTGCAAACTTCGCCGGTGCATCCAAACCCCGTGATACGATACGCTCTATCACACATAAACCTCATTATATCTTCCTCAAAACAGCCACCATACCTACCTATCATGGCATTTCCATAGCCATTCCGAGATATATTGCCATGCAACTTCCATCATCATCATATTCATGACTTGAGCATTCATTGTCATATTGCTTTGCATGATCGTAAGATAGCTAGCATGATGTTTTCATGGCTTGTCCATTTTTTGATGTCATTGCTACGCTAGATCATTGCACACCCCGGTACACCGCCGGAAGCATTCATATAGAGTCATATCTTTGTTCCAGTATCGAATTGTAATATCGAGTTGTAAGTAAATAAAAGTGTGATGATCATCATTATAGAACATTGCCCCATAAAAAAGGCCAAAGAAGCCCACCAAAAAAAGAAAAAGAAAAGGGGCAATGTTACTACTCCCTCCGTTCCATAATGTAGTTCCTATAGATTTTTACAAAAGTCAAACATTACAAACTTTGACCATGTATATAGAGAAAAGTAGGTACATATAGAATAACAAATGCACCTCATTGTATACATCATGAGTTATATTTTCAGAATATACATGTTTGGTATTGTAGATGTAGACAATTTTCTCTATACACTTGGTCAAAGTTGGCAAAGTTTGACTTTTACAAAAATCTATAGGAACTACATTATGGAATGGAGGGAGTATCTCTTTTTCCACACTTGTGCTTCAAAGTAGCATCATGTTCTTCATGTAGTGAGTCTCATATCTTGTGCTTCAAAGTAGCACCATGTTCTTCATATAGATTGTCTCCTATGTTGTCACTTTCATATACTAGTGGGAATTTTCATTATAGAACTTGGCTTGTATATTCCAACGATGGGCTTCCTCAAATGCCCTAGGTCTTCATGAGCAAGCAAGTTGGATGCACACCCACTTAGTTTATTTTGTTGAGCTTTCATACACTTATAGCTCTTAGTGCATCCGTTGCATGGCAATCCCTACTCCTCGCATTGACATCAATTGATGGGCATCTCCATAGCCCATTGATTAGCCGCGTCGATGTGAGACTTTCTCCTTTTTTGTATTCTCCACATAACCTCCATCATTATATTCTATTCCACCTATAGTGCTATATCCATGGCTTGCGCTCATGTATTGCGTGAGGGTTGAAAAGGCTGAAGCGCGTTAAAAAGTATGAACCAATTGCTCGACTTGTCATCGGGGTTGTGCATGATAAGGGAATTTTGTGTGACGAAAATGAAGCATGGCCAAACTGTATGATTTTGCAGGGATAAGCTTGCTTTGGCCTTGTTGTTTTGAAAAGACATGATTGCTTTATTGGTACGCTCGAAGTATTATTGTTTTTATGTCAAATGATAGACTATTGCTTGGAATCACTCGTGTCTTAATATTCTTGCCATGATTAGACATATGATCAAGATTATGCTAGGTAGCATTCCACATCAAAAATAATTCTTTTTTTATCATTTACCTACTCGAGGACGAGCAGGAATTAAGCTTGGGGATGCTGATAACTCCATCGTATCTATAATTTTTGATTGTTCCATGCCAATATTATTCACTTTCATATACTTTTTGGCAATTTTTTATACTATTTTTGGGACTAACATATTGATCCAGTGCCCAGTGCTAGTTCCTGTCTGTTGCATGTTTTTTGTTTCGCAGAAACCCAATATCAAACGGAGTCCAAACGGGATAAAAACAGACGGAGATTTTTTTTGGAATATTTATGATTTTCTGGAAGTAAACTCAACGTGAAATGGTGTCCAGGGTGGTCACGAGGTAGGGGGGCGCGCCCCTGACCCTCGTGGTCCACCCGTAAGGCGGTTGATGCTCTCCTTCTGGCGCAAGAAATCTAATTTTACAAGGAAGATCTGAGCTAAAGATTCACCCCAATTGGAGTTACGAATCTCCAGATATAAAGGAAACGGTGAAGGGGTAGAATCTGCCAACGCAGAGAACGCAGAAACAGAGAGATAGATCCAATCTCGGAGGGGCTCTCGCCCCTCCCAAGCCATGGGAGCCAAGGACCAGAGGGGAAACCCTTCTCCCATCTAGGGAGAAGGTCAAGGAAGAAGAAGAAGAAGGGGGGCTCTCTCCCCATTGCTTCCGGTGGCGCCGGAACGCCACCGGGGGCCATCATCATCACCGCAATCTTCACCAACAACTTCACCGCCTTCATCACCAACTCTTCCTCCCTCTATGCAGCGGTGTAACCTCTCCCTTATCCGCTGTAATCTCTACTTAAACATTGTCACACCCTAGCTAGTCATGCATTAGAGTGTTGCATCATGTTTACTCTTTCATCAGAAACTTGAAATGGGGATCTGTGAAACCCTCAGAACCATTTTGAAAATGACCCAAATAAAAATTTCTCCAAAAGGATCCAAGAAAATGCTCATGTTGCTCTCTGAAAATATTGGACAGAGATAAAAATCAAACCAATATTTTTAGTGGCTCATGGACATTTATTTTGGGCATTTGGAATTAATGCATAAATATTTGCATTGGAAATATATTAATTATATATATTAATATATGCCCAAATATTATGCCAATTATAAAAGAGCTCTGGAATAATATAAATAGCTCCTGCAAAAATTGGCATAAGTTAAATAAATGATTTAATATATTATTTAAATCAAAACAAATGTCAGAAATTAAAAAAAAGAAAATATATAACAGGAGGAGCTTACCTGGGCTCCTCCACTGTGCGGCCCAGCTAGCTGGCTGGCCCAGCCGGCAGCCGGCCCAGCCCACCTCCCTCCTCTGTCGTCTTCGTCCCGACAGAGGGAGGGGAGTGTGGCCGGCGCGCGCGCGTGCCACCGCGCCACGCCACCTGCTCGCCTGCTTGCCTGGCCTCCCCTCCTCGCTCGACGCCCTGGACGACGCCACGCCCTCCCCCCTGCTCTCTCTCACTCTCCCCCGGCTCTCCTCTCCTCTCTCTCGCTCCCCCTCTCACACGGCCGAACACCACCGTCGCCGCCGTTCGCCATAGCCACCGTCTCCGACCACCCCTCGCTTCCCCGACTAGCTCAGGAGCTCCGCCTCGACTCCCTCTTCCTCCCCACCGCTCCACAGCTCCCCGGAAGCCCTGCATCGCCGCCACGTCGCCGTTCCCCTCTTCGGGCTCCGACCACCGTCGCCGTCGATTCGCCGTCTCCAGCGCGTCCCCGAGCCCACTTCGACGCCCACTGCAACCGCGGTGAGCTACGCCACTGTTTCCCCCTCTCCTTCCCCTCGTTCCCTCACCGTAGCCACCTCCCCACCACGGCCGAACCTCCGCCGTCGCCGAGCTCGCCGTCGACGCAGCTCCGGTGACCATTTGGTCACCCCGGCGAGTCCAGCGAGTTCGCAAGACCCCGTAGAGCATCCCTAGCGCCTCGCTTTGCTCGACTTCGAGCTCCAGCACCGTTCCCGTGCACGACCGAACCCCGGCGGCCGCAGCCGAGCTCGCCGCCGTCGACTCCGGCCACCCCGACCCCAACGGGCCCCGCCAAGAGCTGCGGGTTGGCCTCAGCTCCACTCCGGTGGTCTCCGCGGCCCCTCTGGTGGCCGAAATGGCCAAAACCACTCCCGCCGCCGCGTCGGGCTCGCCGGCGGCTAAACGCCGGCAGCCGACTTTGACTTTGACCACGGGTGGGCCCTGGTTGACTCCCCTGAGTCAATGACAGGTGGGGCCCAGCCCTGTTAATTAAACAGGATTAGTTTTAATTAAGTTTTAATTAAAATAATCACCCTGACATGCGGGACCCACTGTCAGGTTTGACCTGGACCAGTTCCGTTGACCTGCTGACGTCACACTGACGTCAGGCTGACACAGTAATTGATTTTCTGGATTTAAATTAAATCAGGAAATTCCAGAATATTATTTAAACTTCAAAAATTCATAACTTTTATTCTGTAACTCCAAATTGGACAAATTATATATGAAAAATGATCAGAAAAATCCAATCTATCCATCTGTACTATTTTCATGCATGATCAAACAAGTTAAATTGATGTTTTAAGCAGAACAAGAAAAGGCACTTAAAAGGGCCATATTTGAATTTGGAATTTGAATCTTTGATTCAAATTTGTTCAAACCCTTCTGGCTTTAGTTGCATTAGCCCAATACACTCATATTGCCATGTTTCATGCATGCATCATATTGTTGCACATTGTTTGGTGATGCTTGTGTATCGATGCCCTTTGCGACAGGTTCTGTCCCCGAGGAGTACCGTGATTACCCTAACGAAGAACCGTATCCGTGCATCGAACCATCAGGCAAGCAACCAACCGTTTGATCATATCGATACAATCCCATGTTCTCGCTCCTGCTCTCTTTTACTGCATTAAGACAACGCGATTCAAACTGCTGTGTGCTACGGTAGTTGAACCCATTTCCTCTGCATGACCTGTCATTGCCACAGTAACTAGATGAAACCCACTAGCATGTGTAGGAGTTGATTGAGCCATATGTATGTGTTGTTCCTACCTTGCTATGCCTGCTATGCTTAGAGTCGTGTCAGGTCTGGTTCATCGGGGTGATGGGCTGGAGTGAAATGATTACGTCAGTAATGAGAGTGGTGTGGTGAACACGATTTGGTAAAGGTATCGATGAGAGGCCATGTAGGAGTACATGGTGGGTTGTTTCATTGAAGCCGACCTTAAGCACTGAGATCTGTATGTGTGATTCAAGAATCAGCTACTACCATGCATTGGGCCCGAAACCAATGGACCCTCTCGGCTTCTTATTCATCCTAGTTCTCCGTCCAGGAGTTGCAAGTAGTTTCTGGTGTTTGTAGCCTACTGGAGGCCGTGGACAGCGCTGACCGTAGGGGTGGGCTGTGATGCGGTAGGTACGTGGCCGGGTGTACCGAATACCCGTTAGGTATCTCGGGAACCCTGTTCACATCGTTCGGGGCCGTATGGGAAACCTCGGCCGGACTCCCTACGGATGGAACCTGAATAGGCGATAAACCTGGACTGGAGGCTTAGGTGATTAGGTAGGTCGTGGCCGACACCCACGTTGGGCTTCCGCTTGAAGGTTGCCGAGTACATGTCGTGTAAACGACGGTAAGTGGTGAGAGCGTGTATGAAGAAGTACCCCCTGCAGGGTTAACATGATCTATTCGAATAGCCGCGTCCGCGGTAAAGGACTACTTGGTTGCCTATACAGTTCATAGACAAGTAAATGGAAACTACTAAAAGCCTCAAGATAAGTGTGAGTGCCGAGGATGGCTCTTCCGTAGGAGGACGGAGGCGGATCCTCGGTAGTGTATTGAAATGGTGAGTAGTGGACTCGTGTGCGCAAAACCATTTCAGTTGGAGTATCGTAGGATAGCCTAGCCAAGAGTCAAAGCTGGCTTGCTGCAATAACTCCACCAACCCTTCTTGATACTATGCATGTATGTAGGATCTGATGTAAGTCTTGCTGAGTACCTTTGTACTCATGTTGCTATAATCTACATTTTTTACAGAAGACGCTGCAACCCCTTCTGATGGGTTCTATGTAGACGTTGACATCAACGAGTAGGCTAAAGACCCAGGTGGTGACCCTGAGCTTGTGAAGGACCACGTAGTATAGCTAGGCTTTCCAAGCCTCTTTTATTTTACTAGTTGTCTGTACCCAGACAAGTTATTTCCGCTGCTGGTTTGTATGACTGTATGACTTGTATGTGGGGTCGTGAGACCCGTACCTTTGTGTATGCTATGTATGGCTCCCTGAGCCTTAAATAAAGTACTTGTGTCGTAGAGTCATGTTGTGATGCTTCGCTGTATTTACACATATCGAGCATATTGTGTGTATGATTGAAATGCTTGGTATGTGTGGGATCTGACTATCTAGTTGTTTATCTTTAGTAGCCTCTCTTACCGGGAAATGTCTCCTAGTGTTACCGCTGAGCCATGGTAGCTTGCTACTGCTCTGGAACACTTAGGCTGGCCGGCATGTGTCCTTCTTCGTTCCTGTGTCTGTCCCTTCGGGGAAATGTCACGCTTTGAGTACCGGAGTCCTGTTAGCCCGCTACAGCCCGGTTTACCGGAGTCCTGCTAGCCCAGTGCTACAGCCCGGACCCACTTGCTGATGACCGACACGTTCGAAGCTGGGTCATGGATGCCTGTCCCTGTAAGTCTGTGCCACTTTGGGTTTACGACTAGTCATGTCAGCCCGGGCTCTTTATCATATGGATGCTAGCGACACTATCATATACGTGAGCCAAAAGGCGCAAACGGTCCCGGGAAAAGGCAAGACGACACCCGTGGGGATACCGTGCGTGAGGCCGCAAAGTGATATGAGGTGTTACCTGCTAGATCGATGTGACATCGAGTCGGGGTCCTGACAGCGTTGGCATCAGAGCCGGACTGCCTGTAGGTTCTCCAAGCCAAACTGGTCGATGTTGAGTCTAGAAATTCTTTAGTTATATGTAGGGGAATTGTTTGTGGGATGGAACGTAAGGCTCTTTTTTACTCCTTATACCTTATGACTTTCTGATCTGAGTCAGTCCATTCTTCCACCGGGGGTTAAGGAATTAGGATCTGTTCTCTCTATCAGGATCACGAGTTACTAATCAGTAGTACCTTATAAGTTTGATGGATACAAGCCTAGTTCAGATCTACTACCACATTATGTTGCCAGAATGGTTTCAGAACTTTGATATAATGATGATGAGTGTGTACGAAATCCTTTGTCAAATGTCTCAAATCCTTTTTGAGCATTTACAGCTGTTATGCTGCCGAAATTTTGCTAGAAATTCTAATGCCTTTGCATTATGATTGTGCTTTCAGATGCCCACTCGCGACCTCAATCAAGTGGTTCGCCTGACTCGATGCCTAGATGTACCCGACCATACTGCTAAGTTGGTCAGGGTAATGACTGAGGCTGGATACCGCTGGTATCCCGAGTACACGGTCGAAGAGCAATTCCGAGATTTCAATCAAAGCCAGTATCTTTGCACTGTCAGGATATTTCCATCTTATCCTGGATCCACCGAGCCTCTTCACTGCTCTTATGGACTCGGGGTTACCATTGAGATGGCTGTGCAGGACGCCGCCTACTCTATGATGACCATTATGCGAGTCAGATCTGGGTTATTTCGGGACTCTGATTTCCGGTATATGCCAGGATCACTTCCGGGAGCACAAGGGTATCTCCAGGCTATCTATGCTGACTCCACTCAGGAGGATTCACGGACTCGCACCACTGCTGAGATGCTCGAGGATAAGGACCGTGAAAATCGGGCCTTAAGGTTAGACCTCTTCAATACCCGTGCTGACCACTGGGCCACTTTGACTCGGTTCGCACCGGCGGTGCAAGCTGGATATTCAGATATGCGCGATCTCTATCCTGTGAGATCTGCTCTGCCAGACGTGATGGTTTGGCGTGATGTAGGAGGCATCACCCCACCTCGCGGTCCCCGCAGGCCACCGTTTGTTGGTCCAAGGCCTCATCCTAGCCCCTATGGTCCACAAGCTCCGCGAGACCGTCTGTTTCCGGATGAACATGTTGAGCTTCCAGGCTATGGAGGTGACTTCTACGAGGACTATTACGGATCGGTCTGAGTTAGTGGTGGTATCACTAGTTTGCACTAGCTGTGTCGTCTATCGCCCCGCGTAACTCGTGGGATATGACCTAGTCTGTACTCTTTCCGGAGATGTAGAAAAATAATGTATAGGAGCTTGGAATGCCTCCGATGAGATGTAATCCTCTTTTCACCGTAATAGTACTATGTTTGGTCTTGTACTAAACCCTGTATGGTGTGTATGACGATGGAATAAAAGAAGCAGTTTCTGTATCTACCATGTCATACGGATGATCATCCTGCATTCCGAGTTATTCCTTACATTATGTATCCTATGTCGGAATTTTATCATCCTGACTAAAACATTGTCTTGATTTCCTAGGATGGTCAACACGCGCGCTAACCCTGCTTCCCAAGAGCAGGCCGAAGGCAGTGAAGCCAGGAATGAAAATCTGCCTCATCCTCCCTCACTAGCCGAGGTGATGATGGAAGCTGAGAGAAACAAGCGGGAGACAAACCGTTTGTTGGAGCGTATTGAACAGAATACAGCACACCATCAGAGGGCTAACGTGGTGTCACTCAGTGATTTTATCAAATTGCATCCACCCACGTTCCACCACTCCGTCGAGCCTCTCGACGCTGATGACTGGCTTCGCAGTATCTCTCACAAACTGCGTTCCGCGCTGGTAGCGGAGGCTGACAAGGTCACCTTTGCTGCATATCATCTTGAAGGCCCCGCCAGTCTATGGTGGGAGAATTATGGAGCTATGCGCCCAGCGGGCCATGTCACAACTTGGGCTGAATTCAGCGAGGCTTTCCGTGAACATCACATTCCGGAGGGTCTCATGGACCGTAAACGTGAAGAATTTTGCAGTTTCACCCAAGGCCGACTTTCTGTGGATGCCTATAGCAGGGAGTTTGGTAATCTCGCCCGATATGCAACTGAGGAAGTTTCTACTGACGCCAAGAAGCAAGCAAGGTTCCGTAAGGGCCTTAGTCCTGAGCTTCGCCGCGACCTCCGTCTGCATGAGTGCACATCTTTTTCGAAACTTGTCAACAAAGCCATCAGTGCTGAAACTGGTCAGACTGACTATGACGCAACACGCAAGCATGGACGTGACACGGGTTCCTCATCCGGTGCTGGTCCTCAGAAGCGCCGTGTGTGGGTGCCCAACACCGCCCTGCCACCCAGGTTCACACCGAGGCCATCTTTCCAGGCGCCTCGCCCTGTACAACAGTCTGCTCCAGCCAAGTCCTATGGGGGTCCAACTAACAATGCTCCTCCACGTACCAGTTCCGTGACTTGTTTCAAGTGTGGGGAATCTGGCCACTATATGCGTGAATGCCCCCAGACCAACCCAAATCAATCTGCTAAAGCTGTTGGCCGTGGCAAGCCGACAGGGAAAGTGTTTCATGCTAAACCGGTCACCGCTTCACGTGGCCATGTCAACTGTATCTCTGCCGAAGAAGCTCAAGAGGATCCCAACGTCGTTCTCGGTACGCTTCTTGTTAACTGCCACCCGGCATCTGTTCTTTTCGATACAGGAGCCTCTCATTCTTTTATATCCGAAAGTTATGCTCGTTTGCATAACGTTGCATTCTGTGACATGCCATCCACTATGGAAATTTCTACTCCTGGTTCTAGATGGCAGACCTCTAGGGTAAGTTATGGAAATGAAATCCAAGTCGACAGACTTGTTTTCCTTGCGTCTTTGATAGCCCTTAAATCTTCAGATATTAATATCATTCTGGGTATGGACTGGATGTCAGCTCATCATGCCCAAATTGATTGCTTCTCTAGGACTGTTCAACTCACCCATCCTTCGGGGAAGATAGTCCATGTCTTGACCTGAATAGCCAAGCGACAATTATATTCTCTTAACGCCAGCCCTTTGCCAGACCTTGAGGACGTTCCGGTAGTCCGTGACTTCCCGGATGTCTTTCCAGAGGAATTGCCAGGTGTTCCACCTGACAGGGATGTTGAGTTTGTAATAGACCTCATTCCAGGAACCGTTCCGATTGCTAGAAGACCTTATAAGATGGCACCACTAGAACTAGCCGAGCTTAAGAAACAACTCGATGAGTCCTTGAAAAAGGGTTTCATCCGCCCTAGTTCATCTCCGTGGGCTTGCCCCGTCTTATTCGTCAAGAAGAAGGATGGTACGGACCGGATGGTTGTAGATTACCGACCTGTCAATTTGGTCACAATCAAGAACAAATATCCGCTTCCCAGGATCAACGACCTGTACGATCAGCTCGCTGGATCCTCAGTCTTCTCCAAGATGGATTTGAGGTTGGGCTACCATCAAATCAAAATCAGAAACGGGGACATTCCTAAAACGGCCTTTGTTACTCGTTACGGCCAATACGAGTACACCGTCATGTCCTTCGGATTAACCAACGCTCCAGCCACCTTTTCTCGGTTAATGAATTCAATCTTCATGGAGTATTTGGATAAATTCGTCGTAGTTTATCTCGATGACATACTCATTTACTCCAAGAACGA
This sequence comes from Triticum dicoccoides, assembly GCF_002162155.2. Lineage (NCBI taxonomy): Eukaryota > Viridiplantae > Streptophyta > Magnoliopsida > Poales > Poaceae > Triticum > Triticum dicoccoides. Next base: position 125,664,749 of record NC_041387.1, read on the forward strand.
GGAAGAACATGCCGAACATTTAAGGCTAGTGTTGAAGAAACTTCGAGAGCATCGCCTTTATGCCAAATTCTCTAAATGTGAATTCTGGTTGTCAGAAGTGACCTATCTGGGTCATGTAATATCTGGTAAAGGTATTGCTGTTAACCCTGAGCGAGTTCAAGCCGTCCTTAACTGGACTCCACCCGAATCGGTCAAGCAAGTTTGGAGTTTTCTAGGCTTAGCGAGCTATTGCCGTCGCTTTGTCGAAAACTTCTCCAAGGTTGCCAAACCTCTAACCGAACTCCTCAAGAAAAATAAGAAGTTCGAATGGACTCCACAATGTGAGCACAGCTTTCAGGAACTGAAAAGACGCCTGACTTCTGCTCCCGTACTGGTACCGCCAGACTTCTCTAAGGACTTTGTTATCTACTGCGACGCCTCGCGACAAGGACTAGGTTGCGTTCTCATGCAAGATCGACACGTAATTGCTTACGCTTCACGGCAATTGCACCCACATGAGGAGAATTATCCTACTCATGATCTAGAACTTGCAGCCGTAGTCTATGCACTTAAGACCTGGCGACATTACCTCCTCGGTAATCGTTGCGAAATATTCACTGATCACCAAAGTCTGAAGTATATTTTCACCCAACCGGATTTGAATCTCAGG
>NC_041387.1:125668221-125676055 GCF_002162155.2 Triticum dicoccoides
TCTCTCGCTCCCCCTCTCACACGGCCGAACACCACCGTCGCCGCCGTTCGCCATAGCCACCGTCTCCGACCACCCCTCGCTTCCCCGACTAGCTCAGGAGCTCCGCCTCGACTCCCTCTTCCTCCCCACCGCTCCACAGCTCCCCAGAAGCCCTGCATCGCCGCCACGTCGCCGTTCCCCTCTTCGGGCTCCGACCACCGTCGCCATCGATTCGCCGTCTCCAGCGCGTCCCCGAGCCCACTTCGACGCCCACTGCAACCGCGGTGAGCTACGCCACCGTTTCCCCCTCTCCTTCCCCTCGTTCCCTCACCGTAGCCACCTCCCCACCACGGCCGAACCTCCGCCGTCGCTGAGCTCGCCGTCGACGCAGCTCCGGTGACCATTTGGTCACCCCGGCGAGTCCAACGAGTTCGCAAGACCCCGTAGAGCATCCCTAGCGCCTCGCTTTGCTCGACTTCGAGCTCCAGCACCGTTCCCGTGCACGACCGAACCCCGGCGGCCGCAGCCGAGCTCGCCGCCGTCGACTCCGGCCACCCCGACCCCAACGGGCCCTGCCAAGAGCTGCGGGTTGGCCTCAGCTCCACTCCGGTGGTCTCCGCGGCCCCTCTGGTGGCCGAAATGGCCAAAACCACTCCCGCCGCCGCGTCGGGCTCGCCGGCGGCTAAACGCCGGCAGCCGACTTTGACTTTGACCACGGGTGGGCCCTGGTTGACTCCCCTGAGTCAATGACAGGTGGGGCCCAGCCCTGTTAATTAAACAGGATTAGTTTTAATTAAGTTTTAATTAAAATAATCACCCTGACATGCGGGACCCACAGTCAGGTTTGACCTGGACCAGTTCCGTTGACCTGCTGACGTCACACTGACGTCAGGCTGACGCAGTAATTGATTTTCTGGATTTAATTTAAATCAGGAAATTCCAGAATATTATTTAAACTTCAAAAATTCATAACTTTTATTCTGTAACTCCAAATTGGACAAATTATATATGAAAAATGATCAGAAAAATCCAATCTATCCATCTGTACTATTTTCATGCATGATCAAACAAGTTAAATTGATGTTTTAAGCAGAACAAGAAAAGGCACTTAAAAAGGCCATATTTGAATTTGGAATTTGAATCTTTGATTCAAATTTGTTCAAACCCTTCTGGCTTTAGTTGCATTAGCCCAATACACTCATATTGCCATGTTTCATGCATGCATCATATTGTTGCACATTGTTTGGTGATGCTTGTGTATCGATGCCCTTTGCGACAGGTTCTGTCCCCGAGGAGTACCGTGATTACCCTAACGAAGAACCGTATCCGTGCATCGAACCATCAGGCAAGCAACCAACCGTTTGATCATATCGATACAATCCCATGTTCTCGCTCCTGCTCTCTTTTACTGCATTAAGACAACGCGATTCAAACTGCTGTGTGCTACGGTAGTTGAACCCATTTCCTCTGCATGACCTGTCATTGCCACAGTAACTAGATGAAACCCACTAGCATGTGTAGGAGTTGATTGAGCCATATGTATGTGTTGTTCCTACCTTGCTATGCCTGCTATGCTTAGAGTCGTGTCAGGTCTGGTTCATCGGGGGGATGGGCTGGAGTGAAATGATTACGTCAGTAATGAGAGTGGTGTGGTGAACACGATTTGGTAAAGGTATCGATGAGAGGCCATGTAGGAGTACATGGTGGGTTGTTTCATTGAAGCCGACCTTAAGCACTGAGATCTGTATGTGTGATTCAAGAATCAGCTACTACCATGCATTGGGCCCGAAACCAATGGACCCTCTCGGCTTCTTATTCACCCTAGTTCTCCGTCCAGGAGTTGCAAGTAGTTTCTGGTGTTTGTAGCCTACTGGAGGCCGTGGACAGCGCTGACCGTAGGGGTGGGCTGTGATGCGGTAGGTACGTGGCCGGGTGTACCGAATACCCGTTAGGTATCTCGGGAACCCTGTTCACATCGTTCGGGGCCGTATGGGAAACCTCGGCCGGACTCCCTGCGGATGGAACCTGAATAGGCGATAAACCTGGACTGGAGGCTTAGGAGATTAGGTAGGTCGTGGCCGACACCCACGTTGGGCTTCCGCTTGAAGGTTGCCGAGTACATGTCGTGTAAACGACGGTAAGTGGTGAGAGCGTGTATGAAGAAGTACCCCCTGCAGGGTTAACATGATCTATTCGAATAGCCGCGTCCGCGGTAAAGGACTACTTGGTTGCCTATACAGTTCATAGACAAGTAAATGGAAACTACTAAAAGCCTCAAGATAAGTGTGAGTGCCGAGGATGGCTCTTCCGTAGGAGGACGGAGGCGGATCCTCGGTAGTGTATTGAAGTGGTGAGTAGTGGACTCGTGTGCGCAAAACCATTTCAGTTGGAGTATCGTAGGATAGCCTAGCCAAGAGTCAAAGCTGGCTTGCTGCAATAACTCCACCAACCCTTCTTGATACTATGCATGTATGTAGGATCTGATGTAAGTCTTGCTGAGTACCTTTGTACTCATGTTGCTATAATCTACATTTTTTACAGAAGACGCTGCAACCCCTTCTGATGGGTTCTATGTAGACGTTGACATCAACGAGTAGGCTAAAGACCCAGGTGGTGACCCTGAGCTTGTGAAGGACCACGTAGTATAGCTAGGCTTTCCAAGCCTCTTTTATTTTACTAGTTGTCTGTACCCAGACAAGTTATTTCCGCTGCTGGTTTGTATGACTGTATGACTTGTATGTGGGGTCGTGAGACCCGTACCTTTGTGTATGCTATGTATGGCTCCCTGAGCCTTAAATAAAGTACTTGTGTCGTAGAGTCATGTTGTGATGCTTCGTTGTATTTACACATATCGAGCATATTGTGTGTATGATTGAAATGCTTGGTATGTGTGGGATCTGACTATCTAGTTGTTTATCTTTAGTATCCTCTCTTACCGGGAAATGTCTCCTAGTGTTACCGCTGAGCCATGGTAGCTTGCTACTGCTCTGGAACACTTAGGCTGGCCGGCATGTGTCCTTCTTTGTTCCTGTGTCTGTCCCTTCGGGGAAATGTCACGCTTTGAGTACCGGAGTCCTGTTAGCCCGCTACAGCCCGGTTTACCGGAGTCCTGCTAGCCCAGTGCTACAGCCCGGACCCAGTTGCTGATGACCGACACGTTCGAAGCTGGGTCATGGATGCCTGTCCCTGTAAGTCTGTGCCACTTTGGGTTTACGACTAGTCATGTCAGCCCGGGCTCTTTATCATATGGATGCTAGCGACACTATCATATACGTGAGCCAAAAGGTGCAAACGGTCCCGGGAAAAGGCAAGACGACACCCGTGGGGATACCGTGCGTGAGGCCGCAAAGTGATATGAGGTGTTACCTGCTAGATCGATGTGACATCGAGTCGGGGTCCTGACAAATCTCTACTTAAACATGGTGCTCAACGCTATATATTATTTCCCAATTATGTGTGGCTATCCTATGATGTTTGAGTAGATCTGTTTTGTCCTAATGGCTATTTGATGATCGTGATTGGTTTGAGTTGTATGTTTTATTATTGGTGCTGTCTTATGGTGCCCTCCGTGTCGCGCAAGCGTGAGGGATTCCCGCTGTAGGGTGTTGCAATACGTTCATGATTCACTTATAGTGGGTTGGTGAGTGACTGAAACACAAACCCGAGTAAGAGGGATTGTTGCGTATGGGATAAAGGGGACATGATGCTTTAATGCTATGGTTGGGTTTTACCTTAATGAATCTTTAGTAGTTGCGGATGCTTGCTAGAGTTCCAATCATAAGTGCATATGATCCAAGTAGAGAAAGTATATTAGCTTATGCCTCTCCCTCAAACAAAATTGTAATAATGATTACCGGTCTAGTTATCGATTGCCTAGGGACAAATAACTTTCTCGTGACAACAAGCTCTTTACTTTTACTAATTTAGTTGTGTCTTTATCTAAACATCCCCTAGTTTATATTTACGTGTTCTTTACTTTCTTGCAAGCCTATCCTATCAGCTACAAAGTACTTCTAGTTTCATACTTGTTCTAGGTAAAGCGAACATTAAACGTGCGTAGAGTTGTATCGGTGGTCGATAGAACTTTAGGGAATATTTGTTCTACCTTTAGCTCCTCGTTGGGTTCGACACTCTTACTAATCGAAAACTGTTGCGATCCCCTATATTTGTGGGTTATCACTCTTCCCAATTGAAAATGCTCCCAGGGGCCAACTGATTCAACCAAACTCTGGCAGAACCCTCAAGCACCAAAGGGAGGTGTTTCATGGCCACCTCATCGTTCCCACCACCAATGTGCGCTGCCACTCGGTAATCCTCCAACCAAGTGTCGGGATTCGACTCTTCGGTGAACTTACTTACGCCCGTAGCCAACCTAAAGTTGTGAGGGATCTCAGCGGCTCGGATGGCTCTTCCGAAGCACTCGGGGCCGGAAACATGCACTCTGCTTCCACTGGGTCGATCTCTATCCAACCTTCTCTGTATGCTCTATTCCTGTCGACCAAACCTTGCACAATGACTGATCTTGCATTGAATCCAGGCTCTCTTGGGTCGACTGGAACTCTGCGGTCATTACCATACGGGCACCTGTCATCATACCGCCGGGGAGCGTATGGCCCGCACCTTGGAGGGGGCGAAGGCACTCGACGGTGGTTGTCAAGGGCATACTCACGATCAAATTCTCCGCGGGCTCTTCTCAGGTGCCGATCTTGATGGTGATCACGATCTTCACGTCGCAAAGGCGACCCAGGACTGTGCACCGACTGAACTGTGTCTGCCCTCAATGACCTGTTGTGGATTCTGTTGCACGACTGAGAAACGGCTGAGTTTTGCTCTCCTGTCGCCCGGAGCAGCGCTCGAATCTACATCAAGCCTCTTCCATCCTCTGAACGGGATGGCTGAATAGATTTTGCTATACGTGCAGCAGCTGTAAGATTCTGGATCGGAGTGCAATATACCTGGGGTTCAAGTGGAAACAATTGATGTTGTCGTCGACTGGATTCGGGGATCAGTCGACAGGCGTGTTCGTCAAGAGAATGTTGGAGGTTCTCCAAACGCGTGTGCTCGACCAAAGTGGCCAAGCGCGCAACTTCCAAAGCCCGAGCCTCGGAAGTCTCTCCCATGATAGGGGTTTGGAGTGCCTCCACATTGCGGTGGTGCAACTCTTCCCTCTGCTCTGAATTGAGAGGTTGGGGCTCGTACTCATCATGATCATATGGCGGGCCATCACCGTCGCCGTTGCCGCCGTTGCGGCGAAACCCGGGTGGGCTGCGACGAGAGTCGACCATGAGAACTTCCGCCGCGGGGTCACTGATAGAGTATCCACAAAGCCAGTCGAATGGTCATAGAGAAATTCGTTGGGCTCGATCGCCGCGACTTGAGGGGTGGCCGACTAGTAGGCCACTGCATGCTTTACCCACCGCTGGAGCCGCGACCGACCGGATCACCTACAGCGACATCCAGCGGAGTGAGCAGATAATGCGGGAGCCGACCGATACTGGGTCGATGGCTGCCGCAGGAGGACGCCACAGGCACTCGCGCGGAAGTGCGATGCCCCATGGATCGAAAGATCCTCGACATCGAGGGGGGCTTCTTGAAGCCAGGCGGAGTCGTCGACGACGAAAGTGAGCGCGCCGAGTCGGAACTCGCAGCCCACAACCAAACCACTGCCGGAAACCATGTTGATGAAGATCGGAAAAATGCAACCTCGCCGGAAGTTGCCAAGACGCTTTGCCCCAAGGTGGGCACTAACTGTCGTGGTACTAAGTCTAACAGTAAGAGTAGGGGGTACGTATGAGGAGGCAAGGCCCTAGCTATAGCGAGGTTGTCCACACGAGTTTACGAGTTTAGGCCCCTCTCGGAGGAGGTAAAAGCCCTATGTCTCGGAGCCCTGAGGCAGTCGACTGGAATATGGGTGTGTGTGTTACAGGGGGTGTGAATCCTTGTGCTAGAGGAGGGGGTGGCTTATATAGAGTCGCCAGGACCCCAGCTGTCCCCCGTTATAGGGTTCAATGTACATTAAGACATAGTGTTAATGGTAATGCCAGCTATAAAGAGATATCAATGATCTTTAATACTAAGGAGTGAACGCCTGACCGTTGCCATCCTGGGTGACTCTAGGTCTTCTTCACTTTGAGTGGTTTCTCGTATGGTCGAGTGGCTTCATCTTGGTCAAATGGAATTGGAGTATTCGAGTGAGGTAATTGGTCGAGTGGATTGCACTCCAAGGTTACTTCAGACGGTATCTCTTGTTACACTTTGAATGTCCTTGATTCTAGGGTAGTGACCTTGGGTAGGGCGTCTAGGTCAGGCCTATGACCCTACCCTAGGTCTATGGCATCGTCACCGGTTACCCACCGGGGGATCAACGCCCAACACTGGTTCGCCTATAAAAGAGGGGGCAGGAGGGAGCAGAAATATTCATCCGCACATCTCTGTTCCTCTATTCCCTGCTCTCTTATGGTTATGCTGAAAGGAAGAGCCCGAGGGTAAGCCCTAGGCCCTAGCTTGGGGTCGATGACGCTGAATGCTCGTGTCGATGTTCGGGGAGTCGAGGGTCGTGGCCATGCCTTTGCGGGGGTTGGACCCCTCTCCTGTCTCCACACAAGCCCCAAAGGGTGCGCGGGCGACACGGTGGTAGCACCGGAGGTAGCAACTCTGGTGCGCTCCTCGCCGAGCCGCTCGGAGCTTCAAATTTAGTGAGATGTCTGCGAGCGACACCACACTGGAGCCCATAATGGACGCAAGGCGTCGTAGTCAACCATGGCCTATCCCCCCTTTTCTATGACGCCAAAGGGAGCTCGCGGGAGTGGCTTGTCATTGCCAGCGACCGATCCTTCCCTCTAGGGTTCTGCCCGTCTTGTGTGTGGGCGGGTTCCTTTTGCCCATGCACGCTTCCTCAGAGGGCGGCATCCTTCTAACTTCGGTCGTTGGAGACGACCATGCTCTCTGTGGAGCCATCCGGAGCACCCGGTGTCTGCCCCAGATGTCGTGGTGGGGGCTTTGAGCGACAGCGATGAGGAAGGCGGCGGCAACCCATGACGCGTCAAGAGCGAGGACGACCACTCCGACGAGGCGTGCTTGCCGGCAGCACCATCATCACCAGCTCGGCTTCCGGCAGCATCACCATCCACACTTTCCCTCTGGTTTCTTCCTCCGGCCTGGGGACGGTGCCATCCTGATCTTGGGGAGGCGCCGAATCCCAGTTAGGCCTCCCCTCCGTCTTCTCCGTCTCCCCCTGTAGTTTCAAAGAAGGAGAGGACAGAGTAAAGGCACCATGGGCATTTTATCTTTTTAATCTAAAATTTGTAGGCACTTGCCAAAGGTTAGTTCAAATTATGTAATCTCTTGTATCCATGTTTGTGCTCTGTAAGATCTTGTACTTGTTGATCAGCATATTAATGAAAAAGATAAACCTTAGCGGGTACTTGTGCATGTAATATGTCCATGCAGAGGTGATATGCCTCTATAAATTCAAGTAAACAAGTTTCCCCGGCAGGCTATCCTGCTAGTGCCCCCAGTTCTTTCTGCGGAGCCAGGCCTGCCGGGCACAAACCATAAATAGGAACCAACCCCCTGCCAACCCTTTTCACCAAAGGGCACTATGACCATCTGACCGAAGCAACGTTCGAGTCGTAGGATGGGAGCACCTAAGTCTCAAAGGCAGCGAGGCTTTCTTATGCACAAGTACCTACTTACAGAACTTATCTGTTTTGGCTTGTCAGGGTTCGCAACGTAGGCTCTTCTTCTCTTCTCCTCTTCGTGACCAAGTCCGCGGTAGGTTCCTGAAGTTTGATGCAGATGAAAATGATGCCTCATGCGATCTTATCTACATGAACATGTAATGCTCATGATATGC
>NC_041387.1:125676281-125690337 GCF_002162155.2 Triticum dicoccoides
GGGGGCAAAACTTCATTTATTTCTCTATTGCTCAGGGTCTGCGCCTGGCTTTGTACAAGGGGTTACATGCAACTGATGCAAGGCCTGTACAGAAGGGTGGCTGCCGGGCAGGGCCCGACAGCCGCATCTTACAGGTAGAACTTGTGGAGATGCTCAATGTTCCATGAGTTTCGCAATTTAATGCCATCTCCGGTCTCCAGACGGACTGCGCCAGGTCTGGTGACTCGTACTACCCGGTAAGGGCCTTCCCACTTTAGCGTCAACTTGTTTGTACTTTTGGCGGGCTGAACACGCCTAAGGACAAGGTCGCCTTCCTCAAAACTCCGGGCATGAACCCTGCGGCTATGATAGCAACGCTTGGCTTGCTGGTAGTGTGCAGCACGCGCAACAGTCCGGAGACGGTTCTCCTCGAGTAGCACAACATCGTCACGTCGGTGCTGTTCCTGCGCTACTTCATCATAGGCAAGCACTCGAGGTGACCCGTAAATGAGTTCCATGGGGATAACTGCTTCTGCCCCATAGACCAGGGAGAAGGGATTCTGTCCGGTAGCTCGATTTGGTGTTGTTCTGAGAGACCAAAGAACTACCAGCAGCTTGTCAATCCACCGCATGCCACACTTCTGCAGCTTATCAAATGTTCCCGTCTTGAGTCCCTGCAACACTTCAGCATTCTCCCTCTCAGCTTGCCCATTGCTCTTTGGGTGAGCAAGAGAGGCGAATGAGATCTTGCTTCCGAGGGCATGAACGTATTGCATGAAGGTGTGGCTCGTGAATTGTGTACCATTGTCGGTGATGATCCGAGCATGGACTCCGAAGCGGCACACCAATACTTTCAAGAACTTGATAGCTGACTGAGCAGTCACCTTTCTCATGGGCTCTACTGTCGGGCACTTTGTAAACTTGTTGATTGCAATGAACAAAAATTCAAAGCCCCGGACAACACGGGGGAAAGGGCCCAGGATGTCAAGCCCCCAGACCAAAAATGACCATGACAAAGGGATTGTTCGAAGAGCTTGGGCAGGCAGGTGGATATTCTTGGAATGGAAATGGCAGGCTTCACATTTGGTGACCAACTCAACTGCATCTTGGAGGGCTGTGGGCCAGTAAAATCCTTACCGGAAGGCCTTCCCAACTAGAGTCCTCGATCCGATGTGTGAACTGCACATACCCTTATGTAGTTCTAGCTGCAGTTCCTTTCCTTCTTCCTGGAAAATGTACTTCAATTTCACACCATTGGGCCTTCTTCTGTATAGCGTGTCATCGACAAACTGATACATACTGGCCCTCCAGGCTACGCTTTTAGCTTCTTCTTGCTCTTCGGGAAGTTCTCCAGTTTGGAGGAAACGGACTATGTGCTGCACCCAAGTTGGAGCTGGGGCTCGGCAACGAGGACTAGCGGCACCTCCTCCTTCGTGGGAGTGCACTCTTCGACCGCGGGAACCGGTGGTCTAGTGGGAGGAGGCAGCCCAGCAACCGACGGGGAGTTGTTCCCGCCAAGCTCTCTGCCGGGATCCTCGAGAGGTTCTACCGGGAGAGGCTTGTCGGAGTCCAGTTTCCTCCTCTTTCTGGCCATTGTTGCTGGGGATACGGAGGGCTGAGTCAGATGGAGAACAAAACTCCCTGGTTCCACAGGGATTTTTTGCGCAGCGCACTTTGACAGATGATCGGCAATGTTGTTTTCCACACGGGGTATGTGCTCTGTTTGCAATCCGTCAAAGCGCTCCTCCAACTTTTTCACTTCCTCAACGTATGCCTCCATCAATGGACTTTGGTAATCCTTGTTCACTTGTCTCACCACAAGTTGTGAGTCTCCGCGGATGATTAGCTTCTTGATCCCTAGTTCTGTGGCAATCCTGAGCCCGGCAAGGAGCCCTTCATACTCTGTAGTATTACTGGTAGCCTTCTCCTGGGGAAGATGCATCTGGATGACGTACTTAAGGTGCTCCCCAGTGGGAGAAACGAGAGGCATGTCAGCCCTGCACCTTGTAGGGAGAAGGCACCATCGAAATATATAACCCATTCTTGGGGCGCTTCCTTACCGGGAATAACTGTCTCCAGCACTTCTTCATCAGGTGTTGGCGTCCATTCTGCAATGAACTCCGCCAATGCTCGGCTCTGGATAGTTGATGTGCTCTCAAATTTCAAACCAAAGTTGGATAACTCCAAGGCCCATTCCATATCCTGTCGGTGGCTTTAGGGTTTCGAGTATCCGTTGCAGAGGGAAGCGAGTGACAACCGCGATCTCATGGGCTTGGAAATAGTGGTGCCGTTTCCTTGAGACCATGATGAGGCCAAAAATCAACTTTTGCATGCTAGAGTATCTCGATCTAGCCCCCTGCAACAGGGAGCTGACGAAGTACACTAGACTCTGCACCACTTTCTTCCTTGCCGCAACCTTGGGGCTGTCTCTACTGCCTTGCTCTTCTTTGTCTTGATCTGCATTTAACCTTGCTGGGGTGTGCTCACTTCCCTCTCCAGAGGGGACACTGGCTATGGCTGCAGCTTCTTCCACTTCCCGCTGCGCCACTAGTGCCGCGCTAACCACTTGATTAGTTGCCGCCAAGTATAGCACCAATGGCTCTTATGGTTTGGGAGCAACGAAAGTGGGCACAGAGGACAAGTAGGCCTTCAAATCTTGTAGTGCAGCGTCTGCCTCTAGAGTCCACTCCATGGGTCTTGCCTTCTTCAAGATTTTGAAGAATGGCAAGGCACGCTCAGCAGACTTGGAAATGATGCTGCTGAGCGCGGCAACGCATCTAGTCAAACGCCTCACATCCTTGACTAACTTGGGTGCTTGAATCTGCTCGATGCCTTGATCTTATCGGGGTTGGCCTCTATCCCACAATGGGACACAAAAATCTAAGTAGCTTGCTAGAGGGAACACCAAACACACACTTCTCCGGGTTCAGCTTCAAGTTGATCTTGTGCAGATTAGCAAATGTCTCTTCCAAATCTTGGATACGGGTTGATATGTCCTTGGTATTGACCACAATATCATCCATATAAGCTTCAACGTTTCTATGTAGCCGTGACTCCAAACCAATCTGGATTGCCCTTGCAAAGATGGATCCGGTGCTCTTCAATCCAAAGGGAATACATATGAAGTAGTATGTACCACATGGAGTGTTGAACGATGTCTTCACTTTGTCTTCCTTGGACATTGTCGGTATACTAAAACAGGGGCGCTCTTTTGTACTCCTTATCTGTGCATGGGCAGTAAGAGCCGCGCTCACGACCACACTTAAGCAGGGCAGAGACAGGGAATCAAAGCCACAAGATGGCCAAAGCAACGCCAAGACAGAGGCACAAAGAGCAAGAGGGCGAGGTGGACTCCCCCGGCAAGACCCTTGCCGGGGCGGCTTCCACGGCCCCGGCAAGGACCTTGCTGGGGCAGCTTACCCGGCGCCAGCATAGCGCGCCACCCTTGAGCCTCAGTTTTTCCAACACCGCCAACCACGTTGGGACCTAGGTTCGGGAGGCGCCTCCATGATGGCATGCAGATCTTTGTGAAGACAAGAAACACTCCAAATCTGAAGAGGAATAGAAGACGAAGAAACTCAGCGAGATCCTTGCCGAGGAAACCCACAAGACCCCCGGCAAGACGACTACAACGCCACGGCAAGACCCTTGCCGGGGCCCCGGCAAGACCCTTGCCGAGGACGTCCGCGAGGCCACAGTCAGGCCCGCGCCCGCCAAGCTTTTACCACTGCTCCCATGCAGCTGCCAGCCCACCAGCTGAGCAGGCGTCTGCGTGTCGGCATGAGGCTTCCTGCCAACTCAGCGCATGCCTACGTGGTGGCATGCAAATCTTCGTGAAGGCCCTACCACCACGCCACCTCAGCAGCCTGCCAGCCTACATGGCGCTGGCCGCCTCGCTGGCCCGAGCGCGTGTCAAGGCAGGGCAAGGCAGCGGTAAAGTGGAGGGGACACATTAGAGGCGCATTAAATGCGTCTTGTCCAGTAATGGCAAGCGATAGGCTTAACCACAGTACCCCGATGCCACCTCCTGTGTGCCACTGTGACGATACCCTTGCCTATAAAAGGAGGCCCAAGGCATCCAAGAGAATACGCTCATTGTAGCTAGTTCAATAACCTCGAGAACACAAATATACACATCAAAGCAGGACTAGGGTATTATGCATCTCTGCGGCCCGAACCTGGGTAAACGACCCGCGTGCTCATACTGACTACTGATCCAGCTCTCCTCATGACCCAGCGCCCCGCAACCGTAGTAGGGATTCTTGTGATCCCGTAGGTGTCGTTTTCCACCGACAGACATAAAGGTCTGATGGTACCCAGAGTAGGCATCCAGAAAATAAAGCACGTCACACCCGAAGGTGGAATCCACAATCTGATCGATGCGCGGCAAGGGAAATGGGTCCTTTGGGCAGGCCTTGTTTAGATCAGTGAAATCTATGCACAACCTCCATTTCCCATTAGCCTTGCGCACTACCACTGGGTTTGCTAACCATGTTGGATGTAGTACTCCTCTGACCAGACCAGCTGCCTCAAGTTTCTTAATTTCCTCGACAATGAACTGTTGCCTCTCCAAAGCTTGCTTTCGGACCTTCTGCTTGACCGGTCGGGCACGTGGGCAGATAGCAAGGTGGTGCTCGATTAGCTCCCTAGAAACACCGGGGATGTCATATGGTTGTCATGCAAACACAGCGACATCCGCCCGCAGGAAGGCAACGAGATTGCTTTCCTATTTATCATCAAGGGTGGCACTGATAGTAAAGGTACCATCAGCACCAACCAGCCCTGTCGAGACCTTCTTCACAGCAGGCGCAGTAGGTTTGTATCTCTTGCTATTGGAACTCTCCAGCAAGTCATCAATAGGCGCAGCGCCCTCCAAAGAGGCGTGCTTCCCGGATTGATCACTGGAGCCCTTGTTAGCTTTCTTATTTTTCTTGTTTTCCTTGGTGGGAACAGTGGCTTCTGCAGCCTCTGCCGCAACTGCGCCCCAGTACATCTTGCCCACGCAAATGATTGCATCCTTTTCGTCTGATGGAATGGAAATGACGCCAACTGGCCCCGGCATCTTCAAGGTGTTGTAGGCATAGTGGGATGCCGCCATGAATTTGGCCAGGGCTGGGCGACTAAGGATCCCATTGTACGACAGGGGGAGGTCGACCAGATCAAACACAACCTTCTCAGTCCGGTAATTCAACTCTCCCCTGAATGTCACTAGCAACATAATATTCCCTTTAGGATGACTCCTGCCGGGGTTGACTCCTTGAAACATGCCAGTAAACTCGAGCTCTTCTTCCGGTATCTGGAGTTTGCTGATGACCTTTGGAGAAATCAGATTTAACCTGACCCTACTGTCAACCAACATCTTTGTGACTTTGAGGTTGCGTATTGTTGGTGAGACCAACAACGGCAAGCACCCTACCGCACTGGTGCAGTCAGGGTGGTCCTCTTCATCGAAGATGATGGGCGTGCAGGACCACTTGAACAGCCTCCAATAATCTGCTGCTGGCTCCACGGCATTGACTTCACGCGCCCACTGTTTTAGTTGGCGGTGAGAGGAGTGCAGAGATGCACCTGTGTCAATGCATAGGGCGTTAGTGGCTTTCTGGAATTCCTGCTCGCCGGTTTCCTCTTCATCTCCTCCATCACTCTCATCATTGCAATCCTCCTTCTCACAGCCCCTGGCGGGTTTCCATTGATTCCGAGGCGCCTTGCCAGGGCGGCCTACTTCACGGCCTCGGCCCTTCCCGCCAACGCCATTCTGACCTTTTTCCTTATCACGCTTCTCATATTCAACCCTCTGCTTCTTGACAAGCTGCTCGACCTGATGACACTCCTGGAGATCGTGGCCCTTGGTCTGATGGATTTTGCAGTACGAGCCATCACCTTTCCCAGCTGAAGGGATCGAGATGGACCTAGAGGGGGGGGTGAATAGGTACAATTACAAATTTTCATTGTTACTTAGCAATTTTAGGCAATAATGTGGAATATGAAGTTGAGCCTAACAATTGCAAGAGTGAAGCTATGAGCTAAGCAAGGTAAACAAGTAACACAAGTAGGAGAGTAGACAAGCTCAGTATGATATAATTAAAGACTAAGAGACAAGTAACCACAAGTAGGGAGTTAGGGTTAGGGATAGCCGCAACTCCGAGAGACGAGGATGGATGTCGATGTTCACTTCCCTGGAGGAAAGCTACGTCATCGTTAGAGAGGTGGGTGTTACGACGAAGGCACACCAACACCACGAAGGCTCGCCCTATTCTCCCTTTGAGACAACACCACGAAGGCGTTTCTCAACCACTAGTGGTAAACCTTGGGGTGGTCTCCAAACCCTCACAAACTTTTTGGGGGTAATCACAAAGAATGATTCCTCTCCAAAAGACTCCTACCACCTAGGAGTCTCCAACCTCCAAGTGTAACAAGAACAATGGGGAAAAGCTCAAGACTTGCTCAAATCATGAATTCCTTTGGTGCAAAGAAGGGGAAGAAGTGGATCTATCACTTGGGTGGACAACTTTTCTCAAATGCTCTCAAATCCCTTAGGGATCTAATATTTGGTGTTGGAGTGTGAGAGAGAGTGAAATGTGTTCTAGGGTTTTCTCAAAGTGAAGGGTCAACCCTTTCCCGCGGGGGAAGAGGGCTATATATATAGTGTGTGAGTAAAAGTGACCGTTGTAGTGAAAATGACAGGGTAGGCCGGACATCTGGGGCAGAGGTCAGACATTCAGCCTAGTGTAGCACTACAAGCGTAAAGCAGACAACAGAGGATGAAGCAGAGGGGCCGAACATCAGGGGCAAAGCCCGGACATCTGGCAGCACAGGAAGGCCCGGACATACGGGGCAAGGTCCGGACATCTGGTGTGGCTGGGTGTCCCGAACATCCGGGTGAAGCCCGGACATCTAGCAAATGCGTGCAAACCTACTGGAGTCTGGGTTGCTGGGAGCCGGACATCCAGGGAAAAGTCCGGACCAGTACTAGGAAAAGGCCTACTAATGGCGCATCGGTTTTGCCTACTAATGGCGCACTACCGGTGCGCCATTAGTAGCACGCCATTAGAATTTTTTACTAATGGCGCACCACTGGTGCGCCATTAGTATCTGGTATACTAATGGCACACCTAGCAGTGCGCCATTAGTACGTAACTCCATGCGCCATTAGTATGCCTCCCGGGGGGCCATATGTAACCATGTGCTTTGTCACACTAATGGCGCACTCTGCCTTGATGCGCCATTAGTATCCTTTGGCATACTAATGGCGCACTCTGCCTTGATGCGCCATTAGTATGAATATTTGGTTTTTTTTTTGCTTTTCTGATTTTTGCACAGGTTACAAAATATATTATTGGACAGAATATAGACAGCATCACACAGCAATAGCAAATTCATCGAATACAATAGAAGATTAGTCTCCGAATACAATTCATCATATTAGTCTCCGAATTCAAAAGACCGAACAAAGATAAAACTTTACAAGTCTCAAGACCGCGAGTATCGAGTTTGTATTCACATTACAAGTCGATATCGATCATCTAAACTACCATCACATAAAAGAGAGTTGTGGTCACATGATGAGCATCATCGCGATCAAACAGGTCTTCATCCGGTTCCTCCAACGCTCCCTCCTCTCTCCCGCTAGATAGCGGGTATATCTAGATTCGGCCTCCGCCCTAGTGGTGTACCCTTTGTAACTGTTACCGCTGAAATGGTGAACCTATCTCCGACACTCCTCCCAGTCGTCGTAGACTCTGGGAACCTTACCCTTGTACACGACATACGACGGCATCTCTATGCACAAGCCAAACAACAGACAATACATAAGCAATATGTAAGTATGCAACAAAAGGATCGGAAGAGAAAAGCAAGACATTAATAGCACGATTCATGGTCCTACTAATAAATAGCATCGATTACATCTAAGTTGAACGACTGTCCAAACCAAAGAGACATACGAATTCATTAAAGTTTAATTACAACATGAGCCAATCAATGTTTTAGAACTACACATTACTACTTTCGACTTGACTCAGCGGACAGGAGCGTGGATGAAGCCGCCATCTGTCGTGATGGTCATGAAATCGCGGTCGTTGTCACCCTGCATTTGTAGCATTCCATCTAACTCATTGTTGGACGGTTGATATCTGAGGTAGAACTGCCCCGAGGTATGAAGGACATCTTGATGGATGATGTCCGCAAAGTCTGACTGGATGCGAAAGAATTCTTGTCTGAGGTCCGCGTCCTGGATTGCCGACAAGTTCGCGGCCCAACCTTTGAGATTATCTGGTAGCAAAAGTTGATGATGGTCCCTTACGATCGCCCGCATGTGATGGAGGGCGCAGTAGGAATCCTTCTGACCACCAGGCAGCTGCTTGACGCAGCAGAACTTCATATTGTGTGAGAACATGTGCTTGCCGTACTTACGAAACGCCCTGGTGAAGGTGCCTCCAGATTTCGCGTAGCCGGGGAGAACATCATCAAGAACTTTCTTGACATTTGTGTAGTCTATCTTGGAGTTACGTTTCGGGTCGAAATACGTGGCCATGGAATATTTCGGGCTTAAGAGGATGAGTGTGCAATGTGTGTCACTGCACAGAACATGGAATGTTAGAAAAAAAAGAACGATCGAAATCTAAGAAATCATATGTTACGGGGCGGTTAAGGGACGACTTACTCGGGAAAGTAAGCCACAAGGAAGTTATCCTTATCTGGGTTTGCCAGAATGACGCCTTCGAGGTGTAAACTCGCAACTTGGTGGTCCCCAGCGCTGCTCAAGTGCTTGGCACGCATGTAGAAGGGGTCGACTATCACGATGTCCGGGGTCTTGTCTCTAATGATCCGCATCTCCATACTCAGCGAAAACAGCCAAACGAAGGTGTAGTGCAGCGGATGAAGGTTAAACATAGCAAAGATGTCATCAAACCGCAGGACGGTCGTACCCCCGATGTCGCCATCCACTAAGCCCTTGCCCTCTGGCACCTTGGCCATGAAAACCGGGTATGCCACATCCTTCTCTCTGAGACGCCGCTTCTCCAAAGAAAGAACACTGTCGTGCAGACTCTGCATAGCACCGGTTGCAGCATTCAGCATATTTGGCGGTAGCATCGCCCTACCCGCCACATGCACCCTCCTCGAGATATCCTTAGGTGAAGGTGTCCCTTCCTGAGCACGGATCGAACTTGGTGCCGGCCGGCTTGCACCGGCGCCCTTGTTAGTCTTTCGTTTCCGTCCCTTCTTCTTGATCTCCTGTAATGGGACCGAGTTCTGCTCACAGACCGCCTTCTTGAGCGTGTTGGGGCTGATAATATTTCGCACCTCAGCTATCTGAGGCTCGGTGAAGGCGGGAGCTGGAGGCGTCTCCTGAGAACTGAACGCTAGACGACGCCTATTGCAATTGGATTTCTCCACCGTACCAGCTAGATTGCGGTCGTCTTTGTTGGGTTCTTGAGAAAGAGGCCCGCAGAACTCGTCAGCATACCCATGTTCGGCAAAGTACTTATCGACTTTGGTAAATGTACCGTCGTTGTTGTCGTCGTCGTCCGGATCCTGTGCCATAGGGCTGTCCGGATCCTGTGCCATAGGGATGTCCGGCAGGTCCGGTAGCGTTGCGGCGTTCTTACCATGGCTTGGCGCCGGCACGACTGGCGGTCTTGTCTGTGGGGTGGTGTCCCCCGCCCCAAACGAATCTGGCTCTTCGGCCAAAGCAGGGGCCAGTTTATGCAGGCGCTGAGGGTTATCTCATCTTCTTCGTCGGCCCCAGCGGGTCGAACCGGAGGTAACAACTCATCGCAGCTTGGCAGCACCCGAACCACTTCAACCCTATACACTGTGGGTGGCATCGGATTACCGTGGAACATGGGGTTGCCCGGTTGAATGATTCTGCCCTTGGCGACATCAACCAACTCGGAACCCACGAAGTGCAGAAGAGTGCAAGGAACGTCGGCGGTGCCCTGCGAAAACATGTACAGGGCGTCAGGGATGCCCAGTCAAAGGCAAGGAGATGAAGTCATCGGCCGAGAGGCTTAGTTACCGCGATGCCGTCGAGCTCGGCTAATGTTGAGGCACCGCCAACGGCGGGCGTGCAACTGACGGAGGGGGCGCTTGCTGGCGAGGTGCCGGCCGGCGTACACCCGGGTGCATTAAGCTCCAATGCCCATGCCGGCGCCGGAGACACGAATACCACCTCCGCCAGAGACACCAATGGTGCCGCCTGCGCGCTGTGCGAGTTGCTGGCTGTGAAGCTGGGAACCGGGGGAGGCCCCTGTTGGCCGCCCGCAATCCACGTCGTCAGCCCATGAATCAACGTAGGCACCATGGCGTTGAGCTTCGTTCCCAGTTGTTGTTCCACTTGCTCTTGGACAAGCTCCGAAATCCGCGCCACTTGTGCCTTGAGTGCTTCAACCTCGCGCGTCTGGCTTTCTGAGCTGGCCTTTTTCTCCTTCCGCACACCAGCGGTATAGTATGACCCCCATTTTGTGGACAAGCCTTTGCTGGCCACACGACCAGCTGACGTCGGCTTAGTGAGCTTATCCTTGCTTTTCATTATGTTCAACACCCTATTTAAAGGGGTGTCAAAAGGGGAGCTCTGAGACGACCCCGCGCTACTGCTTTCAGTGTCCTGCGAAAGGAACGTGAACCATTTAGAAATATTGGGGATTAATTAGAGTGCAACCATGTGGAGCTAATTACGCGGGGGTGTATTCCTTACCAGAACAAGCTCAAGCGCCCTGGTCTTCGGATCCGTGGTAAGCTCCTTTGTTATCGGGTCCTCCTTGTACCGGGCCCTGACATAGTTCCTAGTCTGCTTGTCACCGCTGTATTTATTGAAGCGGGGCAGTAGGCCTTGCTCGGCACGCTCCGCGTCCTCCTTGTCCCATATAGGCTCCGCCACTCTGTAACCGCCGGGACCGAGTTTGTGTTCCCCTAAGTTCAACTCCCGCATTTCTTTCCCCCACTAACTTGATTCGGAGGTTGCGCTGCTCTCGCACTTGATCTTGAACTCCTTGTACTCATCTTCGCTCATCAAAGGATATTTCTCCTTGATCTTCTCATAACTATCACCTTTATCAATCATTCTCTTCACCGTGCTTCTCCAAGTAGACAGGGCCGTGCTCATCTTCGTGAGGGCGGCACTGTTCACTTTATTCCCTGAGAGGCGTGTGTTTTCAAATTCGGCGGGGAACTTGTATCGTTCGTGCAGCTTCGTGAAGAGGAGGTTGCGCAAATTCCCTCGGTCCTTATGCCTAAGGTTCTCGGTGTTGATCGAGACGGTGCTCCGAAGAATGCACCCGAGCTGAACCGAGTACCCCTTGACTATATGTTTGGGCTCCGTTGGATTCCCGTCGGAGTCCACTTGAGTGAATTCCTCCTTGAGGGTGCGGAGCGCATTCGGACGCCGGTCCTTCCTTTGCTTCTTCGGTTGGCTGCCATCTGTGTGTGCGCCGCCATCATCAGTGGTGGCATCCTCGGCGACACCATTAGTGGTGTCATCCCCGACACCACTAGGGGTTGTGTAATCAGGATCGGTGTCTTCCGCGGCGTCCTCATAGCGGTGAGGTTGTTCCTCCATCTCCTGGGACATCTCCCAAAATTGATTGCCGCCCGAACCACCGGCCTCATCGTTGTGGGCCATGTTTCGCTCTAAATAGGAAAAAAGTTTGGTCAAAAAGTTGGTTATTGTCAAGGAACAAGATCATGGTCTCATCATTTAGGGTTTGTCGACACCGAGGCACCCTAAAAGCCTAAGCTTTCATCATTTAGGGTTTGTCGACGCTGAGGCACCCTAAAAGCCTAAGCATACATCATTTAGGTTCTCATCGACACCGAGGCATCCGGGGCAGCCAAGTTAAGTTTTCATCATTTAGGGTTTATCGATGCTGAGGCACCCTAGGTTGGGCCTAATCACTTGGCACTAATCACTTGGCTCTATTGCCACCTATGTTGGGTTTATCATCTAGGGTTTATCGATTCTAAGGAGAATTCTAAGTTGGGCCTAATCACTTGGCTCTATTGCCACCTATGGTTTAATGCAGCAAGAATAAAGGGGCAATTGATCCTACTTAATTAAGTACTAAGATACCCCGGCCCATGCATTAGTCGCAAGTACCCCATATGTCCTATTTTTAGCAAAGTCATGCTAAAATTCACGGAAAATTTTAGCATGACCTTTGCTGAAAATAGGACATATGGAGTACCCGAATTTGCCGAACGGAAGTTAATCAACATTCCAGTAAACTCAAGGGCCTCTCGGGGTACCTGCAAATTCATCACGACACGATGGTCGGAGACAAAAGCCAACAAACTAGCACCACAATGTGCCTCTACTTTCACTTGTAGCTGAACTTATGTGAGCTGCCTTCAAGAAAAGAAATCTGCAGTGGCACATCTGCTCTCTGAATACATTGGCAAGAAACAAAACAACACCTAGTACCATCCATCTGCTATGGCCGTATCATGCAGTTTAACTAAGCACTAACAGGTAATTATATAATAGAAAACTTGGCGCGTACGTGTCACTTAGCTTGGGCAAGCAACATACCTCGTCCTCTTGGTTAGTCCAAACAAGTTGTATGCTGAGCCTCAACTCACCACCTGCACATTTTACAGCACCCATGAAATGAAAAAGTAAACATAATTGTCAACCAACAAAACCAAAACACAAACAGGACTTCAAATTTTCACGATCAGGAAGAAAAACAGGGTTTTCAACTACTATATTCAGTTTCATGGCATCAGTTGGACAGTTGAAAAACAACAAGCTTCATTTAAATATCTTGCTGCTAACAAACATAACTAATGTCAGTACTCAAAAAATATAGTGACCACACAGGGAACAAACAAACTATTCACTTTTTATTTCTTCAGAATTGGACCAGACAGAGAACAACTCCTTGGAAGCAACATAGGCAAATTGATCTGATCCTGAGACTCTTAGCTCCTGTACTCACCACCTGTATACCTCTTTGATATTAGTACCAAAGATGGATCAAAAGTTAGATTGCAACCATCAAATTAAGTCTGAAGCATGCCGTAAACTGTTCACACTAGATAGAGCGGCAACCAAAACTTCGACCGATCGATCTTTTGTAAAAAAAAGGAATTTGTCCCGATTTGTTTGTTGCAGTTTGAGATTCAACAAAGAAACTCCAAGAACATCCAACTGTTTTGTTTAAGTTACTGATGATAGCTGGGTATGTACATACATCTTGGGTGGTGTTGTATATAGTTAACTAATATCGCTTCAGCCTGTCGAATCACCCAAAGCACCAGCAGCAACATGAGCAGCAACACATATACTTAACTAATAAAGAACATTTCCTTACCTAAGCTCTGCTCATTGTCCAAAATAATCCTAATTTACTCTCAAATGTACAGCCCTGCATCTCAAAGTGCAGCTTCCTGCCACCCATTATCAGAACTAAAAATGGCATTTACTTTAACTTTGTGGCAGTAGAAATCTGGCCCCTGCAACCTGCTTCAACATACTAGCTAGTAGAAAAATCCTAATTTGTGATGTTACCTGCTACTTGTGTATCTTAAATCATATTTTGTTTCCAGATGTTCTCCTTGATTGTTACAGAAACTTCAGCATGTATATCTCGAGAAACATGCAGTAACAGTCATGCTCTGCTGGTAAGAGAAACCAGAGGATGCTACTCCAATAACCACAGAAATGGGCAAAAATGACAGTTTGATTCCTTTCAATAATCAAAGGCATCAAATGCTTGCTAAGATACTACCTTAGCTTGGTTGCAGTTTGGAATAAAATAATTATGATTACTGACCTCTACTGTTTGGCTCTGAACTTAAACTCGTTAGTTAATCCAGAAACCTCACAACGCAATAGTTACTTACTAATATTGGCTGCAATCATCATAGCAAGAAATAACTATCATTATATTCCCACAGTATCGAATCTACATCAAGTACTCATCCACTAAAAAAATCAGGAAAAAAAATTGAACAGAGGATGCAAGTGGAAGGAGGGAGGGGGGATGAGGGAAGAGGGAGGGGGAGTGGTGGCTACCTGCCTACGGACTGGTCGCCGGCATAGCTCCGGGCGGCAGCGTTGTTGGGCAGGAGTGCCTGC
>NC_041387.1:125690765-125691340 GCF_002162155.2 Triticum dicoccoides
GAGGGGGGACGGCGCTCGGCTCGGGGACGACGAGGGAGGCGGCGAGGGAGGCGGCGCTCGGCTCGGGGACGGCGAAGGAGGCGAGGGGGCGGCGAGGGGGACGGCAAACATGGGGGGGGGGCAGAGGGAGAGATTAGAGAGATTGGGGATTTAGTGTGGGGGGAAGCTTTCTAATGGCGCACCACCATCTCGTGCGCCATAAGTACGACTATTCTAATGGCGCACCAGCGCTCGGTGCGCCATTAGAATTTTGTTTTAATCTAGCCCACTAGCCCTATCTACAACCTAACCCTATCTACAATAGAACCCTCCCACTAGCCCGACTAGTCAGCATGCAGCACACACACTAGGAGGTCATGGGTTCGATTCCCAGGCCCCCCAATATTTTTTATGCATTTTAAATGCTTTTTTTATATTTATTTGTGTTTAAATATGTTCAAACTTGTTTAAATCATAACAGTAATATTTTTTTATAAAAACAGTAATAATTTTTTTAAAAATATGTTCAAATTTGTTACTTGAAAATATCATCGGCGGCGGCAGTGGAGCGGGGGAGGGTGCGGGGGGTGCCCGTT